>NW_026043449.1:0-40030 GCF_023856365.1 Brienomyrus brachyistius
GTGTTTCTACACACTATCAAGGGCATTGTAGTACAGTTTTCTCAGGTGGGAGAATGCTGCCGATCTCCTATTTGACAATACAGCCCTTGATATATTAGAATATTACAGAACTAGAAGCCTTTTGCAAGGAAGAATGTGAGAAAATCCCAAGTACAAGAACTGAAAGCCTTTCAGCTGGCTATAAGAAGCGCTTGTAAGCTGTGATATCTGGCAGAGGAGGTGTTACTAAGTACTGATTACGTAGGGTGCCCAAACTTTTGCAGAGTGCCATAATAATGTTTTTATTTTGTAATTTTGTTCAATTTATGGCATAAAAAGTAACTATTCATCAATGTTTGCTGAAAATATTGTGTATTTTTCCCCCAGTTCCTAAAGAGACTGTATTAACTGATATTGTTGCTTTTGTAATTGAAAAGATGTTATTTGTCAAGGGGTGCCAAACCTTTGCATAAGACTGTACACAGTGTGTGTATGTGTTTATGTGAGTGTGTGTCTGTGTGTGTGTGTGTGTATATATATATATGTGTGTGTGTGTATATATTTCTGTATATGCATGTGTATATATATATTTATATATAGTTCACACACATTCAAACTTATTTGAATACACATTCAAAATTATTTTTATTATTATTATTTTCGTTTTTTTTTTTTTTTGTGTTTTAAAATTTTTTATTTTTGCAATGGAAATAAAAATAAAGCAGTCCTCCGTAGAGGAGGGGTGGTGGAGGGAATATATATATATATATACATATATATAAAATAATTGTCACACAACTGGGGTGACATGCCTTTCCTGCTCACCCAATTTTAGTGCACTTTAGTTATGCATAATGACCTTCTAGTCTCGATACACCCATATATATATATGTATATATATATATAGTTTTTTTTGTTTTTTTTTTTGCAATAGACAATAAAAATAACGCAGTTCTCCATAAAGGAGGGATGGTGGATGGAATATATATATACATATATATAAAATAATTGTCACACAACCTGGGTGACATGCCTTGCCTGCTCACCCAGTTTTAGTGCACCTTAGTTATTCATAATGACCATCTAGTCTCGATACACCCATAAATATATATGTATATATATATAGTTTTTTTTGTTTTTTTTTTTGCAATAGACAATAAAAATAACGCAGTTCTCCATAAAGGAGGGATGGTGGATGGAATATATATATACATATATATAAAATAATTGTCACACAACTTGGGTGACATGCCTTGCCTGCTCACCCAATTTTAGTGCAACTTAGTTATCCATAATGACCAACTAGTCTCGATACACCCATATATATATATATATGTACATATATATATAGTTTTTTTATTAGCAATAGAAAAGAAAAATAACGCAGTTCTCCGTAAAGGAGGGATGGTGGATGGAATATATATATATATATATACATTTATATAAAATAATTGTCACACAACCTGGGTGACATGCCTTGCCTGCTCACCCAATTTTAGTGCACCTTAGTTATCCATACTGACCATCTAGTCTCGACACACCCATATATATATATATATATATATATATATATATATATATATGTATATATATATAGATATTTTTTCTTTTTCTTGTGTTTTTTTTTCGCAATGGATATTAAAAATAAAGCAGTCCTCCGTAAAGGAGGGGTGGTGGAGGGAATATATATATACATATATATATAAAATAATTGTCACACAACCTGGGTGACATGCCTTGCCTGCTCACCCAATTTTAGTGCAACTTAGTTATCCATAATGACCAACTAGTCTCGATACACCCATATATATATATATATATGTACATATATATAGTTTTTTTATTAGCAATAGAAAAGAAAAATAACGCAGTTCTCCGTAAAGGAGGGATGGTGGATGGAATATATATATATATATATATATATATATATATATATATATATATATATATATATATATATATATATACATTTATATAAAATAATTGTCACACAACCTGGGTGACATGCCTTGCCTGCTCACCCAATTTTAGTGCACTTTAGTTATCCATACTGACCATCTAGTCTCGACACACCCATATATATATATATATATATATATATATATATATATATGTATATATAGATATTTTTTCTTTTTCTTGTGTTTTTTTTTCGCAATGGATATTAAAAATAAAGCAGTCCTCCGTAAAGGAGGGATGGTGGATGGAATATATATATAAAATAATTGTCACACAACCGGGGTGACATGCCTTGCCTGCTCACCCAATTTTAGTGCACCTTAGTTATTCATAATGACCATCTAGTCTCGATACACCCATAAATATATATGTATATATATATAGTTTTTTTATTAGCAATAGAAAAGAAAAATAACGCAGTTCTCCGTAAAGGAGGGATGGTGGATGGAATATATATATATATATATACATTTATATAAAATAATTGTCACACAACCTGGGTGACATGCCTTGCCTGCTCACCCAATTTTAGTGCACTTTAGTTATCCATAATGACCATCTAGTCTCGATACACCCATGAATATATATGTATATATATATATATATATATATATATATATATATATATATATATATATATATAGTTTTTCTGTTTTTTTTTTGCAATAGACAATAAAAATAACGCAGTTCTCCGTAAAGGAGGGATGGTGGATGGAATATGTATATGCATATATATAAAATAATTGTCACACAACCTGGGTGACATGCCTTGCCTGCTCACCCAATTTTAGTGCACCTCAGTTATCCATACTGACCATCTAGTCTCGACACACCCATATATATATATATATATATATATATATATATATATATGTATATATATAGATATTTTTTCTTTTTCTTGTGTTTTTTTTTCGCAATGGATATTAAAAATAAAGCAGTCCTCCGTAAAGGAGGGGTGGTGGAGGGAATATATATATACATTTATATAAAATAATTGTCACACAACTGGGGAGACATGCCTTGCCTGCTCACCCAATTTTAGTGCACCTTAGTTATCCATAATGACCAACTAGTCTCGATACACCCATAAATATATATATATATATGTACATATATATAGTTTTTTTATTAGCAATAGAAAAGAAAAATAACGCAGTTCTCCGTAAAGGAGGGATGGTGGATGGAATATATACATACATATATATAAAATAATTGTCACACAACCTGGGTGACATGCCTTGCCTGCTCACCCAATTTTAGTGCAACTTAGTTATCCATAATGACCAACTAGTCTCGATACACCCATAAATATATATGTATATATATAGTTTTTTTTTTTTCGCAATGGACAATAAAAATAACGCAGTTCTCCGTAAAGGAGGGATGGTGGATGGAATATATATATAAAATAATTGTCACACAACCGGGGTGACATGCCTTGCCTGCTCACCCAATTTTAGTGCACCTTAGTTATTCATAATGACCATCTAGTCTCGATACACCCATAAATATATATGTATATATATGTATTGTTTTTTTTTTTTTTTTTTTTTGCAATAGACAATAAAAATAGCGCAGTTCTCCATAAAGGAGGGATGGTGGATGGAATATATATATACATATATATAAAATAATTGTCACACAACCTGGGTGACATGCCTTGCCTGCTCACCCAATTTTAGTGCAACTTAGTTATCCATAATGACCAACTAGTCTCGATACACCCATATATATATATATATATATGTACATATATATAGTTTTTTTATTAGCAATAGAAAAGAAAAATAACACAGTTCTCCGTAAAGGAGGGATGGTGGATGGAATATATATATATATATATATATATATATATATATATATATATATATATATATATATATATATATACATTTATATAAAATAATTGTCACACAACCTGGGTGACATGCCTTGCCTGCTCACCCAATTTTAGTGCACTTTAGTTATCCATACTGACCATCTAGTCTCGACACACCCATATATATATATATATATATATATGTATATATATAGATATTTTTTCTTTTTCTTGTGTTTTTTTTTCGCAATGGATATTAAAAATAAAGCAGTCCTCCGTAAAGGAGGGATGGTGGATGGAATATATATATAAAATAATTGTCACACAACCGGGGTGACATGCCTTGCCTGCTCACCCAATTTTAGTGCACCTTAGTTATTCATAATGACCATCTAGTCTCGATACACCCATAAATATATATGTATATATATATAGTTTTTTTATTAGCAATAAAAAAGAAAAATAACGCAGTTCTCCGTAAAGGAGGGATGGTGGATGGAATATATATATATATATATATATATATATATATATATATACATTTATATAAAATAATTGTCACACAACCTGGGTGACATGCCTTGCCTGCTCACCCAATTTTAGTGCACTTTAGTTATCCAGAATGACCATCTAGTCTCGATACACCCATGAATATATATGTATATATATATATATATATATATATATATATATATATATATATATATATATATATAGTTTTTCTGTTTTTTTTTTGCAATAGACAATAAAAATAACGCAGTTCTCCATAAAGGAGGGATGGTGGATGGAATATGTATATGCATATATATAAAATAATTGTCACACAACCTGGGTGACATGCCTTGCCTGCTCACCCAATTTTAGTGCACCTTAGTTATCCATACTGACCATCTAGTCTCGATACACCCATATATATATATATATATATATATATATATATATATATATATATACATGTACATATATATAGTTTTTTTATTAGCAATAGAAAAGAAAAATAACGCAGTTCTCCGTAAAGGAGGGATGGTGGATGGAATATATATATATATATATACATTTATATAAAATAATTGTCACACAACCTGGGTGACATGCCTTGCCTGCTCACCCAGTTTTAGTGCACCTTAGTTATCCATAATGACCATCTAGTCTCGATACACCCATAAATATATATGTATATATATATATATATATATATATAGTTTTTTTATTTTTTTCGTAATGGACAATAAAAATAACGCAGTTCTCTGTAAAGGAGGGATGGTGGATGGAATATATATATACATATATACATTTATATAAAATAATTGTCACACAACCTGGGTGACATGCCTTGCCTGCTCACCCAGTTTTAGTGCACCTTAGTTATCCATACTGACCATCTAGTCTCGATACACCCATAAATATATATACTGAACAAAAATATAAACGCAACACTCTTGTTTCTGCTCCCATTTTTCATGAGATGGACTTAAAGACCTACAATTCATTCCAGATACACAATATTACCATTTCTCTCAAACATTTCTCACAAATCAGTCTAAATGTGTGATAGTGAGCACTTCTGCTTTGCTGAGATAATCCATCCCACCTCACAGGTGTGCCACATCAAGATGCTGATCTGACATCATGGGTAGTGCACAGGTGTACCTTATACTGCCCACAATAAATGGCCACCCTGGAATGTGCAGTTTTTTGCTTTATTGGGGGTCTGGGGACTCAGAACCGGTCAGTATCTGGTGTGACCACCATTTGCCTCATACAATGCAACACATCTTCTTCGCATAGAGTTTATCAGATTGTCAATTGTGGCCTGTGGAATGTTGGTCCACTCCTCTTCAATGGCTGTGCGAAGTTGTTGGATATTAGTGGGAACTGGTACACGCTGTCGTATACGCCGGTCAAGCACATCCCAAACATGCTCAACGGGTGACATGTCCGGTGAGTATGCTGGCCATGCAAGAACTGGGACATTTTCAGCTTCCAAGAACTGTGTACAGATCCTTGCAACATGGGGCCGTGCATCATCTGTCTGAGTGGCTGGTCTCAGACGATCTTGGAGGTGAACCTGCTGGATGTGGAGGTCCTGGGCTGGTGTGGTTACACGTGGTCTGCGGTTGTGAGGCCGGTTGGATGTACTGCCATATTCTCTGAAACGCCTTTGGAGACGGCTTATGGTTGAGAAATGAACATTCAATGCACGAGCAACAGATCTGGTTGACATTCCTGCTGTCAGCATGCCAATTGCACGCTCCCTCAATGCTTGTGGCATCTGTGGCATTTTGCTGTGAGACAAAACTGCACATTCCAGGGTGGCCTTTTATTGTGGGCAGTATAAGGTACACCTGTGCACTACCCATGATGTCAGATCAGCATCTTGATGTGGCACACCTGTGAGGTGGGATGGATTATCTCAGCAAAGCAGAAGTGCTCACTATCACACATTTAGACTGATTTGTGAGAAATGTTTGAGAGAAATGGTAATATTGTGTATCTGGAATGAATTGTAGATCTTTAAGTCCATCTCATGAAAAATGGGAGCAAAAACAAAAGTGTTGCGTTTATATTTTTGTTCAGTGTATGTATATGTATACATATAGTTTTTTTTGTGTTTGTGAAAACGGGTCTTTAATCGGGGAAACGGAGCGGGTAGAGCAGGACGGAACGCAGGCATTGACAAACTACAATGACGGACAGGGCAAACAGGTAAGACCAGGACTTAAAATAGGTCATGACTAATCAAAGTAATCGGGCAAAGCAGGAGACGATCAGGGAAGCACACGTGGGTAATCAGGGGGCGTGGCACACACGAGGAGCGGACAAGCCGGGCATATATGTATATCTATATAAAACCTCATTAATGAGGGACAGGGAACAGAACGGACAGACAGAACTGGCACAGGGGAAGGAGCCAGGACAAGACTTGACATAAGACAGGAAAGGCAGAGAAACAGATCAGAAAGGGGGACACGGAGGGAACAGGCAGGACAAAAGGACCGGGAGTGAACGAAGGGAACATCGGGGAAAGAGGAGCAGAAGCCAGAGGGACGAGGGACAAAGAGAGGAGGGACAGAGACAGGAGGAACAAAGCGAGGGGGAGCAGAGGCAGGAGGGACAAAGACGGGAGGCCAGGGAGAGAAGGAGGGGGAACCAAGAGGAGCCCGAGGGAGACCCAGCGGGCGACGGGAGGCAGCCGGAAGGGCTGCAGGCGGCCGGGAGGCCGGAGCCGGAGGGGCCGAGGAGACGGGGTGAGGGACAGACGCAGGGACGAAGGAGGGAGTCGGAGGGGAGACCAGGGAAGGGGACAAAGGAGCTGGAAGGGACCCTGGCGAGGGCAAGGAGAGAGGGGGAGCCGCAGCAGACGGCGACGTCCTCCGACACGCCAGAGCGGGAGGACCAGCAGGCGAATGAGGAGCCGCCGTCGGGGGGCCCGCAGGCAACCGATAAGACGCCGGAGGAGGGACCGAGGCAGGGCGACGAGGCCGCGGAGGGGGACCCGCAGACGACAGCCGACCCGGAGGGCCAGGACCCGCAGGTGCCGACCAAGCCCTAGCGCCGGCGAGGGAGGGCGAGCCAGGGGGCTGGGCGGGTGGGACCCCAGCCGTGCGTCTGTGTCCTCTCCCCTTATGGGACACAGACATAAGGACCTGCGGCCGGGGTCGGGCTCGTCGGGGTGAGGGTACCAGAGTCACAGGGGGAGAAGGGACTGGAGTGGGGCCAGGGACTGGAGCTGCAGGCTGCAGAGGGGGCGCCTGCCCGGGAGCTGCAGGCAGGGAAAGCGCCTCGGACGTGGGCGCGGTAGCTGCAGGCAGCGGAGACGGCTGCTCGGGCTCTGGGGCCGCAGGGGGCACTTATTTTATTATATAAAATAAGTGTCACACAACCGGGGTGACATGCCTTGCCTGCTTGTGGGATGAGGAAGACTCAGGGACTGGAAATGGGATTAAAACTGAAGATGTGCTCATTCCTTTGTGTATTTACAAATTTTCCTTCCGTCAGACATGAGGAGTTTGCTGCTATATTTGGCACTAATAGAGATTCTGATGCTGCTATTTTTATTGTCTATTAGTTTGTTATTATTTACAAGTTCTGTTGTGTTTTTGCATTTTTCTCTTCTGGTTAATTAACTGCTGTCTGTTTGCTGTGAAGTATGAGTGTGGTGAGTAAGACTCAGGGACTGGAAGTGGGATTACAACTAAAGATAACATGCTTATTCCTTTTTGTATTGTTTACAAATTTCCTTCCGTCAAACATGAGGAGTTTGCTGCTATATTGTGCACTAACAGAGATTCTGATGCTGCTATTTTTATTGTTTATAAATGTGTTATTGTTTCCAAGTTGAGTATTCAATAAATGCTAAATTGAGAAATTTTGTGTATCGTTTGTTATTATTAGTGTGATATTTTACCATGCAAATAGAGGGGAAAACGTCCAATTATCGGCCAAAAAAAATCAGCAGCATATATCGGCCATCGCCTGACCCTTGACTTGAAAAACCCATATCGGTCGACCTCTAGTAACAGTACATTCTGTCCAATTCATCCATCGAGTTAAGTCACACACCCACTTGAGGGGGCACTCCGGCAGACGTGAGGATGGGGATGTTCTTTCCGCTATAACATCCACTGCAGAAGTACATCTCGCTCCTGTTCACAGGGCTTACTTCAATGATGAAGCAGGGCTGGTTGTCTGGACAAGAAGTTGTCCTGCTGCTGGGTCTCGGTGCCGTTTTTCCACCTAAGCTTGAAGGTGGAAATGTGTTCCAACTTGGTCCCTGGGACTGCAGCATAGCCAAACATCGCGAGCAGCGTCGGCCACACCCACCACCAGAACCATCACACCGTCCTATACACATAAAGAAGAACTAAAACATAGAGTGTTGTGACAATCTATGCGTTAATGTTTGGCAGCATAGGTGATTCATTAAAATTATACCGAAGAATGGAAAATGTGATATTTAGAATATTTTTTGCCATTTAGTAGCTAATTTAAGCACTTACCCAATGCCTCAATTTGTTTTAGGTCAGTAATGTCTGAGCCAAAAGAATGAATGTATGAATTTAATACAATTCACCCACTCCCACCCACACACAAATCTGAAATTCAATTTAAGACACTTCTTAAACATTAGTGCATTAACAAAAAAGGAAAATCTTAAGAGATTCAGTAGGATTTTCTATGTTAGACTTAAGCTAATAGTTCAATAGTTTTTACATATTTCAATATACCAATTTGACTTTAATGTTGAAACAGATGCTAAAACATGGAATAATTTCATAACTAGAGAAACATGTTATTCACAAACACTAGCAAAGGTAGCTTATAGTTAAGCTTACTTAAGTCAGCAAGTCAGGCTACAGTGTGTAAGAATAGTCGTAAACGATAATTTGTCTCAGTCTTACATGACAGAATAAGTAAACAGAAAATATAAAATGGCTGAAACAGCGTCATTAACGCCAGCTACAGTAGAGGCGCAGAAAAGGTGTCATGACTGAAGTATTCCCAAACTCTGGAAGACCGTATGCGAGCCTTTTTTGCCGCGTGTTTCTCCAGAGGCTCCGGAGCTCCGCTGGTTGACACAGCCATGTTGGTTCATGTGCAGGGGGACGAGCGGCAAATTTCTTTTTTGCAGGGTGGTAGGTGATGTCTCATTAATATTTATTAATTTACTTACAAAATGGTGCGGCACTGCATCCAAGCCTGCGGCACTCAGAGTCACAAATACAGTGGAAACCATTTGTAGTAATTACGTCTGTCTGGCTGATTTCCAACTAATTGATATTTGTATATTTATTACATGAATATAAGGTAATATAAGGTAATAGAAGAGGTATTTAATGGTTTTCCATCTGAGGAATTTGCAAAAAACTGCAGTGCATGATGGGTCGGACCTAAAGGCTGCCTTAACGTCCTCATCTGTATGACGACATACATCAAGACTAGGAAGGTGCATAATGTTCATGTCTGGTTGCGTTTGTTGGTCCAGAAAGTAATTCAATTTCGCCATGTAGGTTACGTTCTTAAAAACTGCTTGGATATAGCCCGATTATATGCTGTGGGCCTTTTAATTTCTTTGTTTACCAGGTAGGCTACCTTCTTTAAACTGCGTTTTGTTAGACTACATATTTAGGGAGGTCTTTATAAATTTATAGTAGTCTTCATAAATATGTACATAGTTTAGCCTAACCCAGCCACTTAAGGGAGAAAGCCAGCTCAACTAGGTGTCGGTCCCAAGCCCGGATTAATGGGGAGGGTTGGCGTCAAGAAATAAAGAGACTGTATCTTCACTGCATGACTGATGTCAAAATGTGTGAAATATGTGGTTGTATTAATAAATGCATTAAAGTAGGTTAATGATTCTGTGCTGTCTAAATTGTATAGAAAATTTCTACGTATAGCCAAACAAATCTCCTCCTGTTTGAAAAGGCATAGAAAAAGCAATTTAGCCACTAAAACTTTACAGTTTTTGTGAGGGACAGTCGAATTCTCTCGTTTCTCTCGTCAAGTTTTTTTGTGATCCTGCACCTACACTTTGCCGGCCCCAGGAGGATGGGCTCCCCCTTTGAGTTTGGTCCCTCCCAAGGTTTCTTCCTTCTTGGGAGTTTTTCCATGCTATCGGCGCCTATGGCTTACTCACTGGGGGCTTTGGGTGGGCATGATATAAAGCAAAGCATTTTCCCTCCCAGTTTCCTCCTCTGGTCCACATTGCAGGACCATCAGCCATCAGAAACAGCCAGACGGTCTCCTTCAGCTTCTTTAGTGTCCTTGGAAGCCAAGGCAGTTTTAGGTCTGAGAAGAGGTTTATCAGAAGGACACATATTACGTCGTTTGTCCTGAAATGTAACATGGGGAGGAAAAGTTAAGCGGTTTAGTCAGATTGGAGTCGTTTATTCAGCAGTGGCAGCGCCAGTGACTTAATGCTACAGGTGCTATAGGGGAGTGAGATTATTTAGACCGGGTGCTTTAGCTTTTCAGCTTATGTAGATGGTGTATAGAAGCACACAGCACGATAAGCTACAGCATGGATAAAATAGGATAAAATATGAAATTCTAACGTCTAGCTCACAGAGCCTCTATGTGTACTTTGAAGAAAAAATACACTACAAGTATGCTGTAAAAACCGCAAAAATGTCTTACACAATATACAGATTTTACAGATAGTTAAAGAAAAAATGAAACCAATATTTTGGGGGTGCTGTGGGGGTACTATGGTCATTGGAGGAGGAGCTAGAGCCCCCCCCCCCAAGCTTTTCCTTGGTGCTGCCACTGTTGTTCAGATTAAAAGTAACATTGTCATTAATAAACAGTACTCTGATCAAATTTTTGCATGTACAAACACAATCAAAGTTTAACCACATGTTTAGACACAATTCACACACCTGTTACATTTCCATAATGCTAAGACTCTCTACACTTACTTCATCCACTTTCTTGTTTGGTACACAGTCATTTGATGGATGTGTAAGATCATTACCAGACCGTCTGCTGCAAACTCTACAGTTAATGAATGGCTGCAAAAACACACAGACACACAAAAACAGTATTTAAAGAGTGGTGGGCAATAAATACAGTGAGAGAAGGTGTAGTAAAGATATATCTAATGATTTAAGGCAGAGCTGCTGGAGTGCAGGGTTTAATGACACAGAACAATTTTAGAGGAAAGAGCTTCCAAAGCAGGGTCACCATAAGGCTATATTATACAAAGCAAGTTCATCTAAAAGTATGAACAACAAATCCCGTTTAACTGAACACTGCTCTGTATTAAAATACTGTCCTCCGATCAAGCTAAGTGGTCCTGTAGTTCACTATTTAAAGAGGTAAATTTAAAGGGTAATTCACACTGCACATCTACCCTGCTCTGACCAGGTTTAATTACTGGCTTTCTAATTAAAACAAGAGTTAAGTCCTGCCCTTTCACCACAAAACACCACACTGCCATTTAAGGCTGATTTCAACAATGAGTTTTAGTTAACCTGGCTCGATTGAGTTAACTCTGGGTATGTAAAACCCGCTTTGTAGTACAGCCCACAGGTCTTTAAATAAGGCCAGCTAGGGTTCATAGCTCGAAGCATAATCTACAGGTCACCCCTCAGATGATTAGCATTTGCTTCTGCCTGGTAATCCAGCCTTTAAGCCTGTAAACCTACTAAAATTTGAGAATAAGGTGAAGGAACTGGCTCTTTGAGGCCACCTATGTATTTGTTACTTTATTGTTGGCTAACTTTCCCCCGCAGGGCATCAAAAAAGTTAACATGAACCTAAATTAATTTGCTAACTGATATGTCCAATGCTCACAGTCACAGTGACTCTTTACTTACCCTCTTGTCCATGAAAATACAGTCAGCCCGATGGTCTGTTGCAGTTGACTTTGGACATTTTGTTGCTCTCAAGAGAATCTCAATGTCAATGTATTCACTGCTGATCTAAATCACATAAACACGTTATATACAAAATTGCCTACAACTGTTTTAAAGGCAATATAACAAACAATAATCACCCAAAAAATGGCAAACTGTCACAGACTTGACTGCAGCAGATTCAGAGAGAAACTGTGAGAAGGTAAAATTGACCAGGGCTGAGATATACAACCATCACTTTCATTGTGAAGAGACATTAAGCATCATATGCATTGAAATTAAAACATCAAAATCAATGTGATACTCATTAGTTCAGCTTGCAGATGATGAAAGTTTCACACTTTTGTAAACACTTTCTCAGCAGTTACCTTCGGACGGCCCTGGATGTTATAGAAATTCATGTGCTGACGGGTTCCTTGATGAGCATTTTCGACTGCGAGTTTAATGGCCGTCTTGTGAGTGCAGGGAGACTGTGGTAATCTTGCTGGGCCTCTGTGGAGATAAGCAGAGCTCCATAAGCCAAAACCAGAAGCAGCAGGCGGGTCATCTTCCTCTCAGCTTTGAAGGGAGAAGCAGGACTGAGGACACTGATCTGTGGTCCCCTTATCCAGCACGTCCAGGGGCGTGTCCTTCACTCGAAACAAACAGACCTTTGAACAACATTGGAAAACTCTTCAGGATGAATTGAGGCAGGTGGTCAAGTGGGTTTATTGTTATTTCAGCAATATACACAGTACACAGTGAAAGGAAACATTGTTCCTCCTGGACCACGGTGCAACACAAAGAAGAAAAACAGAAACAACACAAGATGACACAAGTGCGGGCAAGATAGAACTATACAGAGTGAAAGGAGCACAAACAGAGGGAGAAAGTGCAAGATAAACACAAGAGCAACAATACAATACTACAGGACAAGACAGCGCAGTCAAGAACACAGAGTGCAGCCAGAGCTAACCTGAATAGGGGCATCAAGGTTGCCAGGCAGGCAGAGAAACAGAAAATAGAGGTCTACTTCACATACAACAACCCACAGTGGGTGTGGCAGGGAATACAACACATTACAAACTTCAAAGGCAACAACACCGTCACTGTTAACAGCAACGCCCTTTTAGCAAAGGAGCTAAACAGCTTCTTTGCTCGTCTGGAGGAACACAGAGCAGACATAGCCACACTGCCCCCTCCCCCAATCTCCAGCACTCACAGACTCCCTCTGCAGGAACACCACGCGAGAAGGCACATTGCATCTCTAGGTGTGTGGAGTTTAAGACAAGGCAAGTGATGCTACGATAATATAATTCCTTGGTAAGACCCCACCTAGAATATTGTGTGCGGGTTTGGTTACCATACCTTAAGAAGGACATTGCTGCCTTGGAAAAGGTGCAACGTAGGGCAACGAGAATGATTCCTGGTCTTAGAGGAATGTCTAATGAGGAGAGGTTAGCTGAGCTGAATCTGTTTAGCCTCGAGCAAAGGAGACTAAGGGGGGACATAATCCAGGTGTTTAAGATTCTAACAGGTCTGGATGCTGTTCAGCCAAATGGCTATTTCAATGTTAGTTTAAATACCAGAACTCGTGGCCATAAGTGGAAATTAGCTGGAGAACATTTTAAAATGAATTTGATGAAGCATTTCTGTACACAGCGTGTAGTTAGAGTATGGAATAGTCTTCCTGTTATTGTAACACAAGCTAAAACCCTGGGTTCTTTTAAATCAGAGCTAGATAAGATTTTTGAGCTATTAGCTAAGTTCTCCTCAAAGGAGCTTGATGGGCCGAATGGCCTCCTCTCATTTGTAAATCTCTTTGGTTCTTATGAGTCAGCTTACAGAGATGAGGTCCAGAAACTGATAGGTTGGAGTTCAGCAAACAATTTGGCACTAAACAGCACAAAGACAAAGGAATCACTGACTTCAGGAAGGATGGAGGCGACACTGGCCTGCCTAGATGGATGGATGGATGTTTTTATTGACATTGTAAGTACAATGAGATTTAGTTTGGAACGCGCCAGCAGCTACACAGTATATTTACAATTATATAGATTGTGAGGCATAAAATAAGGTGTGAGTAATATAACATAACGACATAATATAAGTAATCATTAATTAATCATTACAGATGGTATGAGGTGTGAACCGCTAGGCTGCTATGGCATGTTTGGTATCAAACCGATGGAAAATCACTCCAGTTTCCAAATCTGGTCAGTGGTTACCACGAAAGTGAATATATCAAAAGTTACACCAGCCTAACGAAAATCATCAATACAAGGGAAATCACTCTGGTCATAAATCTCAAAAGGACTGATACAGACCCCCTTCCGAAAGCCCGCCAAATGGATGGTCAGCCATTGGTCCAGGAGTCGAATTCCTGGTCACTCCTATTCACGAACTTTACACTATAAAACCTGGCACCTCAGAACAAAGCCAGGAGAGGAGAAACAGAAGGGAGGAGAAAACAAAAGACCATCAGCACGAAGAGAGGCAGAGAACATCAGCCCAAGAGAAGAGAAGCCCACAAGAAGCCCTCCTGAAGCCTATCAGTGAAGACCCAGCTGGACAGAGAACTGCAACCAAGCCCAAGCTTCACCAGGAGAGGGAATCAGAGGGGCTCCACTCCAACAACCGCTGCAAACACCGCGCCTCCCTGAGTGCCATCACCCATCAGCTCATCAGCCTCCGCAACCAACTGCCAAGACCCCCCCCCCCCCACTCTGCAACCAAGTAAACAAACTTCCTTTCATTTATAACAACCTAAACTCCTATTCACCTGCTATATTACTTTAGGACAGTATTTCCACAAATTGCTTGCTTTGCAGAACAGTATTTTCCCTTTTAAGGTTACTCATTTTAAATCTGGTCATTGCATTTTCATGATTACATTGTTTGTGTCCACTCCGTTATTTCGTGTTTATTGTTTGTTAGGTGTAATGTCTGTCTTATGTTAGTTATAGGAATAAATGCATGTCTTTTACACAACTTCAGCCTCCGTTCATTGAGTGCTCACAAGAATCCCTGCCTGTGCGATCTACGCTCTGAAACCTCAAATTCGCCTGAAATATCGCGAGACTCTCTCTCATTGGCCGTGAGGGGAGCTTCGCTACCGATCGTTTACATTACCTGGTGACGCAGCTCGTTGGACAAGCCTTCTATTCTAACCCAGGTTATTACGTGATACTGGTTATTAATGAGTTCCATTTAAGTCACACATTAACAGACTCACGGTGTTTCGCAATTGAGTTTGAGCCGACCATTCAGCCTAAAAATTGGTTAATAATCACAAGGCACAAGGTTTAAACTTATTCTGAGCACACAATTTAAACTTTTTATGACCGAACGTGCAGTGAAGAAGCGCTACTGTCAACTGGTTGCAAAAGTCGCACTCATGGCAATCTGAAGGCATTTAAGCGGGATCATATGGGCTTATTATAGTTATTTTTATTTCTATTATTAGTAGTTATATTATTTTGTTTTATTTTCGGTGATTTCATTGTAGTTCTTTCGTATTAAACTGCAGTAAACTTTAACCCTATGTCTGACGAGATTCTCAGATGTAGCGCTTTGTTTCCAGGTTCAATTCGGACGAGTGTCTCCGTTTCTATATATCCTGGGAGAGATCTCTCTATTAGCGAACGGGAATACTTGTTATGAGGTTCTAACCTAAATTATGTTGCGCTTGGACATAAGACCGATAGCTTAGTTACCTATCAGGATCATACTCGTATGTGTGTGCCTGCTTTAGACAAAGCAAGTTTAACACAACTTTGCGCTGTGAGCCAAGTGTGTGTCATTTAGAAATTGGGAGTCTCCTGTGCTTGAGACCCGCCGTGGTTAAGCACCATTTGCGACGAGATATAGTGCACTCACAATTTAAATCTGTCGCCGTAACGCGTGCGCCGTCTCGCTTCAGTAATTGTTTTAAGGGGTGATGACGAAGATGACGAATTTACTTTCCTGAAGAGGAGCAGGATGGGTCACGCGTTCTGTAAGATTTGTCTCCCACGGGGAAGGAACGATGTCAGTCGGCATGAAAAATCCAAGTCATTAGTGAATGACAGAGCCGCATGAGTGAACATGAAAAATTAATAGAAAATAAATGACAAATGGTTATTTTATATTTTATATATTTTATATATTTATATTTATATTATATTTTATATAATTTATATTATTTTATATTTCCTGTCTTAAAATGTAAGGGATACACATGGTCATTTCCGTTGTTTCCTGTTTCCTGCGAGAGTGATACTGACTGCTAGCGCGCGAACTTTGAAACCATAGATATCACCTAAATAATAATTCGAGTTAAGTCATTGGGAAAAAGCTTCGCAAGATTAATAATCCTCCAAAATAAATAAATAAAATTTCCCAGACCCCGACGGATTAATCACCTACGCAAGTACCGACCCACGATCTTCGTTCAATTAAGAAGGTGCTTCCAGCCTTACAGCCTCAGTTTACGTAAGTACAACGCCATGTCTACTGTTCCGTGTTCTGAGTGTAATATGTTTAGCTATTCTTCTCCAGTCATTAGCGGTATTTATACATGTGAGAAGTGTCAGTTAGTCGCTAGACTGACGGAGAAGATTGTAGTGTTAGAGGGACGTATCCGGACGTTACATAACATTCAGGAGAATGAGAGTTTTATTGACTCAGTATTAGCGGCTCCGGATATGTCCGCGATAGCCAGTAAGTCTCCCCCTGCTCCGGCAGCAGAGCCTTCGCAGCAAGGCGAGTGGGTGACGACCCGGCGGCATAGTCGCAAATCCAAACCAAACTTACACCGGCACCATTCGCCTATCCGCGTTTCCAACAGGTTCTCCCCACTCAGTGAAACTCCCACTGAGACGCCTGTTGAAAGTGCTCTAATAATTGGTGATTCTATTCTAAGAAACGTGAGAGTAGCGACTCCAGCGACCATTGTAAATTGTCTCCCGGGTGCCAGAGCGACCGACATCTCGGCAAATTTAAAAGTGCTGGCTAAAAGTAAACGTAAATACTCTCAGATAGTTATCCACGTCGGCACTAATGATGTCCGATTGAGGCAATCGGAGATCACAAAGGCAAATTTTAAAGAGGTGTGCAACATTGCGAAGAAGATGTGTGTGTCAGTAACGTGCTCTGTCCAGACTAAAAACTCAAGTCCAGACTAAAAACACACCTGTTTAGTTTAGCGTATAGGGACACTAGTTCTAGCCCTAGCTAACTCTTCACTCCCAGGCAGACCTGTAGTGTGAGGTGTAGAGCTGGGTGGGGATCGGTGCCATTGGCTTTGGATGAACTGGATTGTCAGTGCTGTCACTCTAGCTTTGCAATCTCTTGTGGAACTGGAGTGCTGACATTTCAGGGACTCCCCATGCCGGCATTCCCACTTGCCTCTCCCTCCTACTGATGCTGCCATAGCCATATCTGCCGGAGCTTGCAGATTGCACTTCATATTGTACTCACCTAGCTTTTAGCACTGCCAATAGCCTCCTCTACTATGCCTAATTGTACATTTTATTTCCCCTACTCCTCCTGGGGGTGATGCCTGGAGACCTCAATCTATCAAGATATCCAGCACACCCGACCACCACCAGTGACGTCCCTGCATCCAGCTCGCCGTTCTGATCTTCCATGTATGACCCGCTGCCTTACCTCTGGTTGCCTGGCAATTGGAAGAAGACTCGGCTTCGGCATTGGCTTATCTTCCTTGCTCTCCTCTCTCTATTTGACTATCCCTGCCGGCCCCTGGAGGATGGGCTTCCCCTTTGAGTCTGGTCCCTCTCAAGGTTTCTTCCTTCTAGGGAGTTTTTCCTTGCCACTGTCGCCTATGGCTTACTCACTGGGGGCTTTGGGTGAGGATACTGTAAAGCGCTTTGAGACAATGTAATGTTGTGATAATGCGCTATATAAAAATAAATTTGTTTGTTTGTTGTTGTTGATACTGGAGCCTGGTTGCGGTGGTGGGATGGCTCACGGCGGGTGCCGGAAAATTTCCTTTATTTTCAAATCCAAACCTTGACAGGTATGCTGCTGTTCCAAATCATGGGTGCATGTTACAAGTGCGGAACATATTTTAACTTAGTACTAACTTAGCATCATATTTGATCTGATTCGACTGAATATCCCAGGTTTCCATCTCTCATGCATCTGGTGTGACGTGTTTTCAGACTCTCAGGCTGGCGCAAAGAAATCTTACGGGAATTGAACGTCTCACTCCGGCCAGCTGACCAAAGTTGGTAACCTTGGTATTGTGTGTAGGAGATTCGGTATAACTATAATTTCGTTCTCCATTTACATGCCCGTAGTGTCTTTAAGTGTTATGTAGTTTTGCCTGAAACGCAAAAATAAAACAAAGCAATTAAAGCCGTAAGTGGCTCAAATTGTGCTGTAGCGATTGAAGAACTTTTGTCGGAAGTTGGATTCGAACCCACGCCTTACTTGGGAGAACAGAATACCAGAATAGAGTAGGTTAAGTCCAGCCTTGGCTTCCAAGCTGACGTTTTTCTACATATGTGCTTGTGTATCATGGACAGTAAGAGGGGGCAGGCAAGGAGAGAATTTCTCTCTTTGGGGATCAATAGAGTGTTGTTATTATAACGTCTAAAAAGTATGATGGTCTGTCGATAAATCAATAAGAAAATAAATGAAGTCGTTTTCGCGAACACGCTGGAAAAGCCAGGGGCCGGACCGACTGTAGGGGGCGTGGCCAGAGACAGCCATCTCAGGCTGTCAAGTCTCCCGTTTTGGCCGGGAAACTACCGTATTTTACTTCTCTTTCCCGCCGTCCTCCCGTATTAGTATTTTCCCGTAAATCTCCCTTATATTATATAGTTGCTGGATAGTGTAGTGGTAAGATCGCCGCCTTTCACACGGGAGACCGGGGTTCGAATCCCGGTTGTGGCCAAAAATATATTTTATATATTTTATATATTTTATATATTTATATTTATATTATATTTTATATAATTTATATTATTTTATATTTCCTGTCTTAAAATGTAAGGGATACTGGAGCCTGGTTGCGGTGGTGGGATGGCTCACGGCGGGTGCCGGAAAATTTCCTTTATTTTCAAATCCAAACCTTGACAGGTATGCTGCTGTTCCAAATCATGGGTGCATGTTACAAGTGCGGAACAAGATCGCCGCCTTTCACACGGGAGACCGGGGTTCGAATCCCGGTTGTGGCCAAAAATATATTTTATATATTTTATATATTTATATTATATTTATATTATATTTTTTATATATTGTATTATATAGTTGCTGGATAGTGTAGTGGTAAGATCGCCGCCTTTCACACGGGAGACCGGGGTTCGAATCCCGGTTGTGGCCAGAAACAACTGCTATCACAACTAGAGATTGATGAGGTACAACACGATTGCTACGACAAGGGGGAGCCAGGACGACAGGTCAGGGGGGAGATATCATCATCCCCACATTCCGAGATTGGGTACCAAGCCCCATATATATTAGTAGGCTGAATACAAGAGCAGCTGACCTGAGAAATAAGAAATAAGCTAACCTGGACCCTCCGACCAAAAATAATAATATATATCTACGGGAACGAGAAAGCAGAGAACAAGAACAAGATTTGTAAATGTAAGATTTGAAGGACCCGGCATGAAAAATAGAATAGTTCTCGTCATTAGTGAACATGTGTCTCGTCATTGTGTATCATGGACAGTAAGAGGGGGATCAATTATAACGTCTAAAAAGTAGATAAATCAATAAAGTCTGTCGATAAATCAATCAGATAAATACACGCTGGAAAAGCCAGGGTGTAGGGGGCGTGGCCAGAGACAGCCTGCTGACCATCTCAGGCTGTCAAGTCCCCCGTTTTGGCCGGGAAACTACCGTATTTTACTTCTCTTTCCCGCCGTCCTCCCGTATTAGTATTTTCCCGTAAATCTCCCTTATATTATATAGTTGCTGGATAGTGTAGTGGTAAGATCGCCGCCTTTCACACGGGAGACCGGGGTTCGAATCCCGGTTGTGGCCAAAAATATATTTTATATATTTTATATATTTATATTTATATTTATATTATATTTTATATAATATATATATCATCATCCCCACATTCCGAGATTGGGTACCAAGCCCCATATATATTAGTAGGCTGAATACAAGAGCAGCTGACCTGAGAAATAAGAAATAAGCTAAGCTGGAAACAGATCAGCTGATCTACACCACAGCAACAGTGATCCTTGAGCTGGAGCCGGACCGTCTTTGAAGACTCCGTAAATCTCCGTATAATAATATATATCTACGGGAACGAGAAAGCAGAGAACAAGAACAAGATTTGTAAATGTAAGATTTGAAGGACCCGGCATGAAAAATAGAATAGTTCTCGTCATTAGTGAACATGTGTCTCGTCATTGAGTATCATGGACAGTAAGAGGGGGATCAATAGAGTGTTGTTATTATAACGTCTAAAAAGTATGATGGTCTGTCGATAAATCAATCAGATAAATAATGAAGTCGTTTTCGCGAACACGCTGGAAAAGCCAGGGGCCGGACCGACTGTAGGGGGCGTGGCCAGAGACAGCCATCTCAGGCTGTCAAGTCTCCCGTTTTGGCCGGGAAACTACCGTATTTTACTTCTCTTTCCCGCCGTCCTCCCGTATTAGTATTTTCCCGTAAATCTCCCTTATATTATATAGTTGCTGGATAGTGTAGTGGTAAGATCGCCGCCTTTCACACGGGAGACCGGGGTTCGAATCCCGGTTGTGGCCAAAAATATATTTTATATATTTTATATATTTATATTATATTTATATTATATTTTTTATATATTGTATTATATAGTTGCTGGATAGTGTAGTGGTAAGATCGCCGCCTTTCACACGGGAGACCGGGGTTCGAATCCCGGTTGTGGCCAAAAATATATTTTATATATTTTATATATTTATATTATATTTATATTATATTTTTTATATATTGTATTATATAGTTGCTGGATAGTGTAGTGGTAAGATCGCCGCCTTTCACACGGGAGACCGGGGTTCGAATCCCGGTTGTGGCCAGAAACAACTGCTATCACAACTAGAGATTGATGAGGTACAACACGATTGCTACGACAAGGGGGAGCCAGGACGACAGGTCAGGGGGGAGATATCATCATCCCCACATTCCGAGATTGGGTACCAAGCCCCATATATATTAGTAGGCTGAATACAAGAGCAGCTGACCTGAGAAATAAGAAATAAGCTAAGCTGGAAACCTGGACCCTCCGACCAAGAATGCGTGAAGTACCCTCAGAACAGTAAGATTTGAAGGACCCGGCATGAAAAATAGAATAGTTCTCGTCATTAGTGAACATGTGTCTCGTCATTGTGTATCATGGACAGTAAGAGGGGGATCAATAGAGTGTTGTTATTATAACGTCTAAAAAGTATGATGGTCTGTCGATAAATAATGAAGTCGTTTTCGCGAACACGCTGGAAAAGCCAGGGTGTAGGGGGCGTGGCCAGAGACAGCCTGCTGACCATCTCAGGCTGTCAAGTCTCCCGTTTTGGCCGGGAAACTACCGTATTTTACTTCTCTTTCCCGCCGTCCTCCCGTATTAGTATTTTCCCGTAAATCTCCCTTATATTATATAGTTGCTGGATAGTGTAGTGGTAAGATCGCCGCCTTTCACACGGGTTCGAATCCCGGTTGTGGCCAAAAATTTATTTTATATATTTTATATATTTTATATATTTATATTTATATTATATTTTATATAATTTATATTATTTTATATTTCCTGTCTTAAAATGTAAGGGATACTGGAGCCTGGTTGCGGTGGTGGGATGGCTCACGGCGGGTGCCGGAAAATTTCCTTTATTTTCAAATCCAAACCTTGACAGGTATGCTGCTGTTCCAAATCATGGGTGCATGTTACAAGTGCGGAACATATTTTAACTTAGTACTAACTTAGCATCATATTTGATCTGATTCGACTGAATATCCCAGGTTTCCATCTCTCATGCGTCTGGTGTGACGTGTTTTCAGACTCTCAGGCTGGCGCAAAGAAATCTTACGGGAATTGAACGTCTCACTCCGGCCAGCTGACCAAAGTTGGTAACCTTGGTATTGTGTGTAGGAGATTCGGTATAACTATAATTTCGTTCTCCATTTACATGCCCGTAGTGTCTTTAAGTGTTATGTAGTTTTGCCTGAAACGCAAAAATAAAACAAAGCAATTAAAGCCGTAAGTGGCTCAAATTGTGCTGTAGCGATTGAAGAACTTTTGTCGGAAGTTGGATTCGAACCCACGCCTTACTTGGGAGAACAGAATACCAGAATAGAGTAGGTTAAGTCCAGCCTTGGCTTCCAAGCTGACGTTTTTCTACATATGTGCTTGTGTATCATGGACAGTAAGAGGGGGCAGGCAAGGAGAGAATTTCTCTCTTTGGGGATCAATAGAGTGTTGTTATTATAACGTCTAAAAAGTATGATGGTCTGTCGATAAATCAATAAGAAAATAAATGAAGTCGTTTTCGCGAACACGCTGGAAAAGCCAGGGGCCGGACCGACTGTAGGGGGCGTGGCCAGAGACAGCCATCTCAGGCTGTCAAGTCTCCCGTTTTGGCCGGGAAACTACCGTATTTTACTTCTCTTTCCCGCCGTCCTCCCGTATTAGTATTTTCCCGTAAATCTCCCTTATATTATATAGTTGCTGGATAGTGTAGTGGTAAGATCGCCGCCTTTCACACGGGAGACCGGGGTTCGAATCCCGGTTGTGGCCAAAAATATATTTTATATATTTTATATATTTATATTTATATTTATATTATATTTTATATAATTTATATTATTTTATATTTCCTGTCTTAAAATGTAAGGGATACTGGAGCCTGGTTGCGGTGGTGGGATGGCTCACGGCGGGTGCCGGAAAATTTCCTTTATTTTCAAATCCAAACCTTGACAGGTATGCTGCTGTTCCAAATCATGGGTGCATGTTACAAGTGCGGAACATATTTTAACTTAGTACTAACTTAGCATCATATTTGATCTGATTCGACTGAATATCCCAGGTTTCCATCTCTCATGCATCTGGTGTGACGTGTTTTCAGACTCTCAGGCTGGCGCCTGAGAAACGTCTCACTCCGGCCAGCTGACCAAAGTTGGTAACCTTGGTATTGTGTGTAGGAGATTCGGTATAACTATAATTTCGTTCTCCATTTGCATGCCCGAAGTGTCTTTAAGTGTTATGTAGTTTTGCCTGAAACGCAAAAATAAAACAAAGCAATTAAAGCCGATCAGTGGCTCAAATTGTGCTGTAGCGATTGAAGAACTTTTGTCGGAAGTTGGATTCGAACTTGGGATGCCTTACTTGGGAGAACAGAATACCAGAATAGAGTAGGTTAAGTCCAGCCTTGGCTTCCAAGCTGACGTTTTTCTACATATGTGCTTGTGTATCATGGACAGTAAGAGGGGGCAGGCAAGGAGAGAATTTCTCTCTTTGGGGATCAATAGAGTGTTGTTATTATAACGTCTAAAAAGTATGATGGTCTGTCGATAAATCAATAACAATATCAATGAAGTCAATGTTTATCTAAAGGAATCAGAATTCAGGAAAAGCCAGGGGCCGGACCGAGTGTAGGGGGCGTGGCCAGAGACAGCCTGCTGACTGTTCCAAATCATGGGTGCATGTTACAAGTCCGGAACATATTTTAACTTAGTACTAACTTAGCATCATATTTGATCTGATTCGACTGAATATCCCAGGTTTCCATCTCTCATGCATCTGGTGTGACGTGTTTTCAGACTCTCAGGCTGGCGCAAAGAAATCTTACGGGAATTGAACGTCTCACTCCGGTCAGCTGACCAAAGTTGGTAACCTTGGTATTGTGTGTAGGAGATTCGGTATAACTATAATTTCGTTCTCCATTTACATGCCCGTAGTGTCTTTAACCGGCTGCACAAACTGGATCCGCCTCCATTACGACACAACTTTGCCCTTATTGGCTTAAGAATTTAGTCACATACATGACGTATATCTGCTATTTCTCCCGAGAAGCAGGTAAAGCAGTGGTAACTGCTTTGTAGTTAATTTACCTGGTAAAATTAAGTTTAAATAAATGATATAAATACTGTAATAGTACTCGTGAGCTTTGTTTATTTGTTATTAGTTATTGTAATGTTGCGCTGCTTTATTTGTTTAATCGTCTAGTCTGTGGAGACATTCAAGTTAATCAAATAAGAATTGCACTGTACACTGTACATGACCATAAAAACTTTGTATCCTTGAAATAAATGTTTTTGATCTTTTCCTTGGCAGTTATCTTTTTACACAGGGCCTCTATGTACACGATAGTTTTTTTTTTCACGACTAACAGTATGGATCAGGAGTTGGTTATTGTAAAAGAAGTAATGTGCATGCAGGTGATATTTGTATAGATTTATCCACACCCTTGTAGCAGTGCTGCCATTGCAGTCAGATCTCGCAAACTAGGAGTATTAGTTGTCTTTATTTCTCTTTATTTCTTGACGCCAACCCTCTCCATTAATCCGGGCTTGGGACTGGCACCTACCTGAGCTGGCTTGCTCCCTTAAGTGGCTGGGTTAGGCTAAACTATATATATATATTTACCAAGACTACAATAAAACATCTCGAAATGTGTAGTCTAGCAAAACGCAGTTTAAAGAAGGTAGCCTACCTGGCGAAATTGCAAACAAATTAAGGGCGTTAGGCAGCCTTTAGATCCTACCCATCATGCACTGCAGTTTTTTGCTAATTCCTCAAATGGAAAACTGTCCATCCATCCATCCATCCATTTTCCAAACCGCTTATCCTACTGGATCGCGGGGGGTCTGGAGCCTATCCCGGAAGCAATGGGCACGAGACAGGGAACAACTCAGGATGGCGGGCCAGCCCATCGCAGGGCACACTCACACACTATTCACTCACGCATACACTCCTATGGGCAATTTAGCAACTCCAATTAGCCTCAGCATGTTTTTGGACTGTGGGGGAAACCAGAGTACCCGGAGGAAACCCCACGATGACATGGGTAGAACATGCAAACTCCACACACATGTGACCCAGGTGGAGACTCGAACCCGGGCCCTAGAGGTGTGAGGCAACAGTGCTAACCACTGCACCACCATGCTGCCCCCTAAATGGAAAACCATTAAATACAAAAGGAAAACAAAAGTGCTGTAAGACTGTATACTTATGTGTATGTTAGTAAAGGCTGTAGCTGACACAACGGACCCCACTAATTAGAAAGGGGTAATTGTACACATGTGGCATCCAGTATGTTCTTCTATAACAGTTTTTAAAAAAAAAAAAAAACTCACATTACACAAATTGGCACTATCAAAACGAGGATTATGGGGAAAATGGGGACTGTGATGGAGATTACATACACGTAGGCATGGTATTTAGTTTTTTTTAATCTGGTCACCTTCCAGAGTAATTGTAAACTAAAACCATCTTCACCCTATTTGATTCTTTATAAATGGACAATCAGTCGTGCAGTAAATGGGGGTATAGAGAGACACAGAGCTTGTCTAACAAGAAACCCTGGGAAGCTAACATTAATAGGGTGGGTATGGATAGCAAAACCATTGATACAGATTACAGATTTATATCTCACCTGAACCCTGGCGGGCTCCGTGCCAATAGGGGTTGGGATTAGGGTTAGTTAACTTAAGTAGTAATATTGATGTGTATATTCTCCTATTCTCCAGTCAGTGAATCGTGAAACGTAATGTTAATATGTTTCTATACCTATATGTTCTGCTTAAAAACCCATAAAGGCAAGCACAGTGTTTAGACATTCTGTTACTTAGACTAGTAAACACTAAGATCCTTCAGCTTTCAATTAACCTGACACAACAGTCTAAACAACAAATGTGTGCCATGTCATTTGTCATCTTTACATCTTGTATCCTTTATATGGTAATTGGATTTTCAAGGTGGAATTGCAGGTCGATCATTTTAAGGATCTAGATGTAAACCTCCCTGGTGTTGCTTTAATATTTTTTTTGCACAATTTGCTTCACACACTTCCTCCAGCAGAGAAGCTTACAATACTACACCCCACCAAATGACTGGATGATGCCTTTTTATTTAAGGTCTGGCTGTGAGCCTCGATTACCGATACACTATCTTCAGGCTCCTGCCGGGATCAGTCAGTATGGTGGACCTTTGGAGGAATGGGTACAAAACCATCAGGAAAGTTTGCAGGTGCTTCAAGAGTATGTGAAGGCTTAGTTGGAGGAACAAGCCACACCACGAAATCGGAAACACAATGAGTTGGTTAATGATTAGGGGTTTGATGAAGGTCAGCTGGTGTGTTTGCGGAACCATGTTCGAGGTAAAATACAGGATCATTGGGATGCCTGTTTGTATATGGTAGTTCGGTGTCCCCAAGATCAGGGTGCAGTTTACTCTGCAACTCCAATGGAGGGGGACGGGGTTGTCCGTCAAGTTCACCGAACAGAGTTGCGTCCAGTACCACAGGGGGTTGTTATGTCAGGGGAAGATGTTCTGGTAATGTCTCCTGAGTCTGGGTTGCCCACAGGGGCAACAGAAATGGAATCGGATGAGGACTCTGTGATTTTACGGGGACAGGGCTGGTGGGAGGGGTCGCAATAGAGCATCCACAAGTAGGCCTCGTATAATGGAGGAGGTTATGTCCCCCCCGAGGTGTAGAGACCAGTTAAACGTTCGGTGAGGTCCACCACTGGTCATCATACCAACCCTTATAAGTTACCACGGTCAGTGAATGATCGTTCGGTTGGGGAGGAAGACCAGTGGTTTGGGGATAGAATTCTTAGCTGTGATCGTTGGGTCATCAATTTCATTTTGGGGGATGGATTGTAGCCAGGCAATTATAGGCAGGTATAGGAACTGCAGTTCGGACTGGAGGCATAGCCGGGGCGAGATGGCTGTGCATGTTCCGATGGTAGGGCATATTGGCAAAGGAGCAGGCACGGGAAAGACAGGCAGGGTCCTGATAGATTTGGTGGAGCATCGGCGGGCATATTGAATTTGCAGTGTAGCAGCCTTTCTGTTTGCTTGTTTCAGGGGTGAACAATCTTATCCGCAAAGGGCCGGTGTGTATGCAGGTTTTCGCTGCAACTCCCTAATTAGATTTCTAATTAGAGGACTGATTAGCTGAAGAGTCCTCATACCTGGTTTTGAAGAGCTGACCTAAAGGTTACCCCAAAAACCTGTTTTTTTTTTGTTTGAATGGGGCAGTGAGTCATGGGGTAAACTACTGTTCTTTAGGGGTTTTCAAGGTGGAATTACGGGTCGATAATTTTAAGGATCAGGTTGTAAACCTCCCTGGTGTTGCTTTAATATGTTTTATCTGAGGTTGTATCGTGTATTATCAAGCCAGCCGGCTTAGTGGCCTCGGGAGCGGGGTTTAGTGGGAGCAGCTGGCTAGTTTTATTTTCTTTTTTGTTTGTGTCTTTTTCTTTGTTGTATGTATATTTTGGGTTCATTATTAGGCAGGCTGGGCCTTTTGGCACCTGTAGTCTGGGTGCTGGATTGCCCATAGGGGTCTTTTTTATTGCTGTGATTTGCTGTGTCATTCACTAGTGTGATTTGTGCTGGATGTGTTTTTAAGGTTGTGCTGTGGCGTGTACCTGAGCAAACTTTGGGCAACCTGTTCTCTTGTTGGCTTTATTGACAAAGGGTGGATTAGTCTAATTACGGCCTGCTACAAATAGCTGCATATAACGTATAAAAAAAATCACCTTATGGGTGCTCCGTAGGGTAGCAAGATCTTGAGTTTTTTTTACAGTACTCGGGTACGTTTTAAAATTTTCGACCAATCAGCAAACATTATTCTGACAGCATAGCTGGGAAACCAATGAAAAGTGAGTGCAACGTTCTAGAACTTGACTTCGGGTTGACGCTCCCTATAAAAGAGCTGGGTACTGCTTCAAGGCGTTCAGTTGGCGCTACCTCCTGATAGAGTAGCACTGTACGGCTCTTGTTCCGTAAAACAACATCAAAAGGATGAAAAAAAAAACAATATTTAAAGAAGACGAAAAAAATCAATTTTTAAAGAAGACGAAAAAAACATCGTCTAAAAAAATAAGCCAAAAAAATAATATCCGAAGAAGGAAAAACATGCAAAGTAAAAAAAAACAAACAAAAATAAAAAACAATATCCAAAGAAGAAGGAAAAAAACATCCAAAGGGAGAAAAGAAGAACTGAAGGGCCAACGAGGTAGGAGGAAATACAAATTTCGTTTCAGCACCGTTGGAGTGCCAAGCCGTGAAAAGCATTTGGCCAGAAGACAAGGTAAGTGTTGTATCTGTTATTTTAAAACAGCGCTTTTCAAAATGCTGCTTTATAATCGTTTGAGATCGTTAGCCAGTGTGACAGCTGAAGGCTTTTTGAGTTTACCAACATAAAGTTTTATTTCTGTATTAGGACATTGTCAGGAACAATGATGTGTTCATCGCTATGATGTGGTCAAAAAGCGATGCATTGAATCTTAGAAACATTTGTGATTTTTCAAACGATGCTTTTCCTTTTATTTAATCAGTAAAATTTCCATCGGTTTTATATAGTGCCCCTTGAAATATGTCTTTAGCTCATTTTCCGGGCATTTTACTAGAATGCATCCTGAGAAATACACAAGCTCTGCTGCATTTCCGTGCCTCGATGTTTAGTGCCGAGTATAATTGTTGCAGTTGCCTTTTATATATTCCATGAGACCTGTTGGTACCAAGAGAAGTGTGAGACTGTCAGGGTGAATTTATCATACAATCGCACGCATAAATACCTGAGGGTTGCCAGTCCTTTTGCGTTGTTACAGGAGGACTAGAGCTGACGAGTGTGTTTCTACACACTATCAAGGGCATTGTAGTACAGTTTTCTCAGGTGGGAGAATGCTGCCGATCTCCTATTTGACAATACAGCCCTTGATATATTAGAATATTACAGAACTAGAAGCCTTTTGCAAGGAAGAATGTGAGAAAATCCCAAGTACAAGAACTGAAAGCCTTTCAGCTGGCTATAAGAAGCGCTTGTAAGCTGTGATATCTGGCAGAGGAGGTGTTACTAAGTACTGATTACGTAGGGTGCCCAAACTTTTGCAGAGTGCCATAATAATGTTTTTATTTTGTAATTTTGTTCAATTTATGGCATAAAAAGTAACTATTCATCAATGTTTGCTGAAAATATTGTGTATTTTTCCCCCAGTTCCTAAAGAGACTGTATTAACTGATATTGTTGCTTTTGTAATTGAAAAGATGTTATTTGTCAAGGGGTGCCAAACCTTTGCATAAGACTGTACACAGTGTGTGTATGTGTTTATGTGAGTGTGTGTCTGTGTGTGTGTGTGTATATATATATATGTGTGTGTGTGTATATATTTCTGTATATGCATGTGTATATATATATTTATATATAGTTCACACACATTCAAACTTATTTGAATACACATTCAAAATTATTTTTATTATTATTATTTTCGTTTTTTTTTTTTTTTTGTGTTTTAAAATTTTTTATTTTTGCAATGGAAATAAAAATAAAGCAGTCCTCCGTAGAGGAGGGGTGGTGGAGGGAATATATATATATATATACATATATATAAAATAATTGTCACACAACTGGGGTGACATGCCTTTCCTGCTCACCCAATTTTAGTGCACTTTAGTTATGCATAATGACCTTCTAGTCTCGATACACCCATATATATATATGTATATATATATATAGTTTTTTTTGTTTTTTTTTTTGCAATAGACAATAAAAATAACGCAGTTCTCCATAAAGGAGGGATGGTGGATGGAATATATATATACATATATATAAAATAATTGTCACACAACCTGGGTGACATGCCTTGCCTGCTCACCCAGTTTTAGTGCACCTTAGTTATTCATAATGACCATCTAGTCTCGATACACCCATAAATATATATGTATATATATATATAGTTTTTTTTGTTTTTTTTTTTGCAATAGACAATAAAAATAACGCAGTTCTCCATAAAGGAGGGATGGTGGATGGAATATATATATACATATATATATAAAATAATTGTCACACAACTTGGGTGACATGCCTTGCCTGCTCACCCAATTTTAGTGCAACTTAGTTATCCATAATGACCAACTAGTCTCGATACACCCATATATATATATATATATGTACATATATATAGTTTTTTTATTAGCAATAGAAAAGAAAAATAACGCAGTTCTCCGTAAAGGAGGGATGGTGGATGGAATATATATATATATATATATATATATATATATATATATATATATATATATACATTTATATAAAATAATTGTCACACAACCTGGGTGACATGCCTTGCCTGCTCACCCAATTTTAGTGCACTTTAGTTATCCATACTGACCATCTAGTCTCGACACACCCATATATATATATATATATATATATATATATATGTATATATATATAGATATTTTTTCTTTTTCTTGTGTTTTTTTTTCGCAATGGATATTAAAAATAAAGCAGTCCTCCGTAAAGGAGGGATGGTGGATGGAATATATATATAAAATAATTGTCACACAACCGGGGTGACATGCCTTGCCTGCTCACCCAATTTTAGTGCACCTTAGTTATTCATAATGACCATCTAGTCTCGATACACCCATAAATATATATGTATATATATATAGTTTTTTTATTAGCAATAGAAAAGAAAAATAACGCAGTTCTCCGTAAAGGAGGGATGGTGGATGGAATATATATATATATATATACATTTATATAAAATAATTGTCACACAACCTGGGTGACATGCCTTGCCTGCTCACCCAATTTTAGTGCACTTTAGTTATCCATAATGACCATCTAGTCTCGATACACCCATGAATATATATGTATATATATATATATATATATATATATATATATATATATATATATATATATATATATATATATATATATATATATATAGTTTTTCTGTTTTTTTTTTGCAATAGACAATAAAAATAACGCAGTTCTCCGTAAAGGAGGGATGGTGGATGGAATATGTATATGCATATATATAAAATAATTGTCACACAACCTGGGTGACATGCCTTGCCTGCTCACCCAATTTTAGTGCACCTCAGTTATCCATACTGACCATCTAGTCTCGACACACCCATATATATATATATATATATATATATATATATATATATATGTATATATATAGATATTTTTTCTTTTTCTTGTGTTTTTTTTTCGCAATGGATATTAAAAATAAAGCAGTCCTCCGTAAAGGAGGGGTGGTGGAGGGAATATATATATACATTTATATAAAATAATTGTCACACAACTGGGGAGACATGCCTTGCCTGCTCACCCAATTTTAGTGCACCTTAGTTATCCATAATGACCAACTAGTCTCGATACACCCATAAATATATATATATATATGTACATATATATAGTTTTTTTATTAGCAATAGAAAAGAAAAATAACGCAGTTCTCCGTAAAGGAGGGATGGTGGATGGAATATATACATACATATATATAAAATAATTGTCACACAACCTGGGTGACATGCCTTGCCTGCTCACCCAATTTTAGTGCAACTTAGTTATCCATAATGACCAACTAGTCTCGATACACCCATAAATATATATGTATATATATAGTTTTTTTTTTTTCGCAATGGACAATAAAAATAACGCAGTTCTCCGTAAAGGAGGGATGGTGGATGGAATATATATATAAAATAATTGTCACACAACCGGGGTGACATGCCTTGCCTGCTCACCCAATTTTAGTGCACCTTAGTTATTCATAATGACCATCTAGTCTCGATACACCCATAAATATATATGTATATATATGTATTGTTTTTTTTTTTTTTTTTTTTTGCAATAGACAATAAAAATAGCGCAGTTCTCCATAAAGGAGGGATGGTGGATGGAATATATATATACATATATATAAAATAATTGTCACACAACCTGGGTGACATGCCTTGCCTGCTCACCCAATTTTAGTGCAACTTAGTTATCCATAATGACCAACTAGTCTCGATACACCCATATATATATATATATATATGTACATATATATAGTTTTTTTATTAGCAATAGAAAAGAAAAATAACACAGTTCTCCGTAAAGGAGGGATGGTGGATGGAATATATATATATATATATATATATATATATATATATATATATATATATATATATATATATATATACATTTATATAAAATAATTGTCACACAACCTGGGTGACATGCCTTGCCTGCTCACCCAATTTTAGTGCACTTTAGTTATCCATACTGACCATCTAGTCTCGACACACCCATATATATATATATATATATATATTTATATATATAGATATTTTTTCTTTTTCTTGTGTTTTTTTTTCGCAATGGATATTAAAAATAAAGCAGTCCTCCGTAAAGGAGGGATGGTGGATGGAATATATATATAAAATAATTGTCACACAACCGGGGTGACATGCCTTGCCTGCTCACCCAATTTTAGTGCACCTTAGTTATTCATAATGACCATCTAGTCTCGATACACCCATAAATATATATGTATATATATATAGTTTTTTTATTAGCAATAAAAAAGAAAAATAACGCAGTTCTCCGTAAAGGAGGGATGGTGGATGGAATATATATATATATATATATATATATATATATATATACATTTATATAAAATAATTGTCACACAACCTGGGTGACATGCCTTGCCTGCTCACCCAATTTTAGTGCACTTTAGTTATCCAGAATGACCATCTAGTCTCGATACACCCATGAATATATATGTATATATATATATATATATATATATATATATATATATATAGTTTTTCTGTTTTTTTTTGCAATAGACAATAAAAATAACGCAGTTCTCCATAAAGGAGGGATGGTGGATGGAATATGTACATGCATATATATAAAATAATTGTCACACAACCTGGGTGACATGCCTTGCCTGCTCACCCAATTTTAGTGCACCTTAGTTATCCATACTGACCATCTAGTCTCGATACACCCATATATATATATATATATATATATATATATATATATATATATATATATATATATACATGTACATATATATAGTTTTTTTATTAGCAATAGAAAAGAAAAATAACGCAGTTCTCCGTAAAGGAGGGATGGTGGATGGAATATATATATATATATATACATTTATATAAAATAATTGTCACACAACCTGGGTGACATGCCTTGCCTGCTCACCCAGTTTTAGTGCACCTTAGTTATCCATAATGACCATCTAGTCTCGATACACCCATAAATATATATGTATATATATATATATATATATATATAGTTTTTTTATTTTTTTCGTAATGGACAATAAAAATAACGCAGTTCTCTGTAAAGGAGGGATGGTGGATGGAATATATATATACATATATACATTTATATAAAATAATTGTCACACAACCTGGGTGACATGCCTTGCCTGCTCACCCAGTTTTAGTGCACCTTAGTTATCCATACTGACCATCTAGTCTCGATACACCCATAAATATATATACTGAACAAAAATATAAACGCAACACTCTTGTTTCTGCTCCCATTTTTCATGAGATGGACTTAAAGACCTACAATTCATTCCAGATACACAATATTACCATTTCTCTCAAACATTTCTCACAAATCAGTCTAAATGTGTGATAGTGAGCACTTCTGCTTTGCTGAGATAATCCATCCCACCTCACAGGTGTGCCACATCAAGATGCTGATCTGACATCATGGGTAGTGCACAGGTGTACCTTATACTGCCCACAATAAATGGCCACCCTGGAATGTGCAGTTTTTTGCTTTATTGGGGGTCTGGGGACTCAGAACCGGTCAGTATCTGGTGTGACCACCATTTGCCTCATACAATGCAACACATCTTCTTCGCATAGAGTTTATCAGATTGTCAATTGTGGCCTGTGGAATGTTGGTCCACTCCTCTTCAATGGCTGTGCGAAGTTGTTGGATATTAGTGGGAACTGGTACACGCTGTCGTATACGCCGGTCAAGCACATCCCAAACATGCTCAACGGGTGACATGTCCGGTGAGTATGCTGGCCATGCAAGAACTGGGACATTTTCAGCTTCCAAGAACTGTGTACAGATCCTTGCAACATGGGGCCGTGCATCATCTGTCTGAGTGGCTGGTCTCAGACGATCTTGGAGGTGAACCTGCTGGATGTGGAGGTCCTGGGCTGGTGTGGTTACACGTGGTCTGCGGTTGTGAGGCCGGTTGGATGTACTGCCATATTCTCTGAAACGCCTTTGGAGACGGCTTATGGTTGAGAAATGAACATTCAATGCACGAGCAACAGATCTGGTTGACATTCCTGCTGTCAGCATGCCAATTGCACGCTCCCTCAATGCTTGTGGCATCTGTGGCATTTTGCTGTGAGACAAAACTGCACATTCCAGGGTGGCCTTTTATTGTGGGCAGTATAAGGTACACCTGTGCACTACCCATGATGTCAGATCAGCATCTTGATGTGGCACACCTGTGAGGTGGGATGGATTATCTCAGCAAAGCAGAAGTGCTCACTATCACACATTTAGACTGATTTGTGAGAAATGTTTGAGAGAAATGGTAATATTGTGTATCTGGAATGAATTGTAGATCTTTAAGTCCATCTCATGAAAAATGGGAGCAAAAACAAAAGTGTTGCGTTTATATTTTTGTTCAGTGTATGTATATGTATACATATAGTTTTTTTTGTGTTTGTGAAAACGGGTCTTTAATCGGGGAAACGGAGCGGGTAGAGCAGGACGGAACGCAGGCATTGACAAACTACAATGACGGACAGGGCAAACAGGTAAGACCAGGACTTAAAATAGGTCATGACTAATCAAAGTAATCGGGCAAAGCAGGAGACGATCAGGGAAGCACACGTGGGTAATCAGGGGGCGTGGCACACACGAGGAGCGGACAAGCCGGGCATATATGTATATCTATATAAAACCTCATTAATGAGGGACAGGGAACAGAACGGACAGACAGAACTGGCACAGGGGAAGGAGCCAGGACAAGACTTGACATAAGACAGGAAAGGCAGAGAAACAGATCAGAAAGGGGGACACGGAGGGAACAGGCAGGACAAAAGGACCGGGAGTGAACGAAGGGAACATCGGGGAAAGAGGAGCAGAAGCCAGAGGGACGAGGGACAAAGAGAGGAGGGACAGAGACAGGAGGAACAAAGCGAGGGGGAGCAGAGGCAGGAGGGACAAAGACGGGAGGCCAGGGAGAGAAGGAGGGGGAACCAAGAGGAGCCCGAGGGAGACCCAGCGGGCGACGGGAGGCAGCCGGAAGGGCTGCAGGCGGCCGGGAGGCCGGAGCCGGAGGGGCCGAGGAGACGGGGTGAGGGACAGACGCAGGGACGAAGGAGGGAGTCGGAGGGGAGACCAGGGAAGGGGACGAAGGAGCTGGAAGGGACCCTGGCGAGGGCAAGGAGAGAGGGGGAGCCGCAGCAGACGGCGACGTCCTCCGACACGCCAGAGCGGGAGGACCAGCAGGCGAATGAGGAGCCGCTGTCGGGGGGCCCGCAGGCAACCGATAAGACGCCGGAGGAGGGACCGAGGCAGGGCGACGAGGCCGCGGAGGGGGACCCGCAGACGACAGCCGACCCGGAGGGCCAGGACCCGCAGGTGCCGACCAAGCCCTAGCGCCGGCGAGGGAGGGCGAGCCAGGGGGCTGGGCGGGTGGGACCCCAGCCGTGCGTCTGTGTCCTCTCCCCTTATGGGACACAGACATAAGGACCTGCGGCCGGGGTCGGGCTCGTCGGGGTGAGGGTACCAGAGTCACAGGGGGAGAAGGGACTGGAGTGGGGCCAGGGACTGGAGCTGCAGGCTGCAGAGGGGGCGCCTGCCCGGGAGCTGCAGGCAGGGAAAGCGCCTCGGACGTGGGCGCGGTAGCTGCAGGCAGCGGAGACGGCTGCTCGAGCTCTGGGGCCGCAGGGGGCACTTATTTTATTATATAAAATAAGTGTCACACAACCGGGGTGACATGCCTTGCCTGCTTGTGGGATGAGGAAGACTCAGGGACTGGAAATGGGATTAAAACTGAAGATGTGCTCATTCCTTTGTGTATTTACAAATTTTCCTTCCGTCAGACATGAGGAGTTTGCTGCTATATTTGGCACTAATAGAGATTCTGATGCTGCTATTTTTATTGTCTATTAGTTTGTTATTATTTACAAGTTCTGTTGTGTTTTTGCATTTTTCTCTTCTGGTTAATTAACTGCTGTCTGTTTGCTGTGAAGTATGAGTGTGGTGAGTAAGACTCAGGGACTGGAAGTGGGATTACAACTAAAGATAACATGCTTATTCCTTTTTGTATTGTTTACAAATTTCCTTCCGTCAAACATGAGGAGTTTGCTGCTATATTGTGCACTAACAGAGATTCTGATGCTGCTATTTTTATTGTTTATAAATGTGTTATTGTTTCCAAGTTGAGTATTCAATAAATGCTAAATTGAGAAATTTTGTGTATCGTTTGTTATTATTAGTGTGATATTTTACCATGCAAATAGAGGGGAAAACGTCCAATTATCGGCCAAAAAAAATCAGCAGCATATATCGGCCATCGCCTGACCCTTGACTTGAAAAACCCATATCGGTCGACCTCTAGTAACAGTACATTCTGTCCAATTCATCCATCGAGTTAAGTCACACACCCACTTGAGGGGGCACTCCGGCAGACGTGAGGATGGGGATGTTCTTTCCGCTATAACATCCACTGCAGAAGTACATCTCGCTCCTGTTCACAGGGCTTACTTCAATGATGAAGCAGGGCTGGTTGTCTGGACAAGAAGTTGTCCTGCTGCTGGGTCTCGGTGCCGTTTTTCCACCTAAGCTTGAAGGTGGAAATGTGTTCCAACTTGGTCCCTGGGACTGCAGCATAGCCAAACATCGCGAGCAGCGTCGGCCACACCCACCACCAGAACCATCACACCGTCCTATACACATAAAGAAGAACTAAAACATAGAGTGTTGTGACAATCTATGCGTTAATGTTTGGCAGCATAGGTGATTCATTAAAATTATACCGAAGAATGGAAAATGTGATATTTAGAATATTTTTTGCCATTTAGTAGCTAATTTAAGCACTTACCCAATGCCTCAATTTGTTTTAGGTCAGTAATGTCTGAGCCAAAAGAATGAATGTATGAATTTAATACAATTCACCCACTCCCACCCACACACAAATCTGAAATTCAATTTAAGACACTTCTTAAACATTAGTGCATTAACAAAAAAGGAAAATCTTAAGAGATTCAGTAGGATTTTCTATGTTAGACTTAAGCTAATAGTTCAATAGTTTTTACATATTTCAATATACCAATTTGACTTTAATGTTGAAACAGATGCTAAAACATGGAATAATTTCATAACTAGAGAAACATGTTATTCACAAACACTAGCAAAGGTAGCTTATAGTTAAGCTTACTTAAGTCAGCAAGTCAGGCTACAGTGTGTAAGAATAGTCGTAAACGATAATTTGTCTCAGTCTTACATGACAGAATAAGTAAACAGAAAATATAAAATGGCTGAAACAGCGTCATTAACGCCAGCTACAGTAGAGGCGCAGAAAAGGTGTCATGACTGAAGTATTCCCAAACTCTGGAAGACCGTATGCGAGCCTTTTTTGCCGCGTGTTTCTCCAGAGGCTCCGGAGCTCCGCTGGTTGACACAGCCATGTTGGTTCATGTGCAGGGGGACGAGCGGCAAATTTCTTTTTTGCAGGGTGGTAGGTGATGTCTCATTAATATTTATTAATTTACTTACAAAATGGTGCGGCACTGCATCCAAGCCTGCGGCACTCAGAGTCACAAATACAGTGGAAACCATTTGTAGTAATTACGTCTGTCTGGCTGATTTCCAACTAATTGATATTTGTATATTTATTACATGAATATAAGGTAATATAAGGTAATAGAAGAGGTATTTAATGGTTTTCCATCTGAGGAATTTGCAAAAAACTGCAGTGCATGATGGGTCGGACCTAAAGGCTGCCTTAACGTCCTCATCTGTATGACGACATACATCAAGACTAGGAAGGTGCATAATGTTCATGTCTGGTTGCGTTTGTTGGTCCAGAAAGTAATTCAATTTCGCCATGTAGGTTACGTTCTTAAAAACTGCTTGGATATAGCCCGATTATATGCTGTGGGCCTTTTAATTTCTTTGTTTACCAGGTAGGCTACCTTCTTTAAACTGCGTTTTGTTAGACTACATATTTAGGGAGGTCTTTATAAATTTATAGTAGTCTTCATAAATATGTACATAGTTTAGCCTAACCCAGCCACTTAAGGGAGAAAGCCAGCTCAACTAGGTGTCGGTCCCAAGCCCGGATTAATGGGGAGGGTTGGCGTCAAGAAATAAAGAGACTGTATCTTCACTGCATGACTGATGTCAAAATGTGTGAAATATGTGGTTGTATTAATAAATGCATTAAAGTAGGTTAATGATTCTGTGCTGTCTAAATTGTATAGAAAATTTCTACGTATAGCCAAACAAATCTCCTCCTGTTTGAAAAGGCATAGAAAAAGCAATTTAGCCACTAAAACTTTACAGTTTTTGTGAGGGACAGTCGAATTCTCTCGTTTCTCTCGTCAAGTTTTTTTGTGATCCTGCACCTACACTTTGCCGGCCCCAGGAGGATGGGCTCCCCCTTTGAGTTTGGTCCCTCCCAAGGTTTCTTCCTTCTTGGGAGTTTTTCCATGCTATCGGCGCCTATGGCTTACTCACTGGGGGCTTTGGGTGGGCATGATATAAAGCAAAGCATTTTCCCTCCCAGTTTCCTCCTCTGGTCCACATTGCAGGACCATCAGCCATCAGAAACAGCCAGACGGTCTCCTTCAGCTTCTTTAGTGTCCTTGGAAGCCAAGGCAGTTTTAGGTCTGAGAAGAGGTTTATCAGAAGGACACATATTACGTCGTTTGTCCTGAAATGTAACATGGGGAGGAAAAGTTAAGCGGTTTAGTCAGATTGGAGTCGTTTATTCAGCAGTGGCAGCGCCAGTGACTTAATGCTACAGGTGCTATAGGGGAGTGAGATTATTTAGACCGGGTGCTTTAGCTTTTCAGCTTATGTAGATGGTGTATAGAAGCACACAGCACGATAAGCTACAGCATGGATAAAATAGGATAAAATATGAAATTCTAACGTCTAGCTCACAGAGCCTCTATGTGTACTTTGAAGAAAAAATACACTACAAGTATGCTGTAAAAACCGCAAAAATGTCTTACACAATATACAGATTTTACAGATAGTTAAAGAAAAAATGAAACCAATATTTTGGGGGTGCTGTGGGGGTACTATGGTCATTGGAGGAGGAGCTAGAGCCCCCCCCCCCAAGCTTTTCCTTGGTGCTGCCACTGTTGTTCAGATTAAAAGTAACATTGTCATTAATAAACAGTACTCTGATCAAATTTTTGCATGTACAAACACAATCAAAGTTTAACCACATGTTTAGACACAATTCACACACCTGTTACATTTCCATAATGCTAAGACTCTCTACACTTACTTCATCCACTTTCTTGTTTGGTACACAGTCATTTGATGGATGTGTAAGATCATTACCAGACCGTCTGCTGCAAACTCTACAGTTAATGAATGGCTGCAAAAACACACAGACACACAAAAACAGTATTTAAAGAGTGGTGGGCAATAAATACAGTGAGAGAAGGTGTAGTAAAGATATATCTAATGATTTAAGGCAGAGCTGCTGGAGTGCAGGGTTTAATGACACAGAACAATTTTAGAGGAAAGAGCTTCCAAAGCAGGGTCACCATAAGGCTATATTATACAAAGCAAGTTCATCTAAAAGTATGAACAACAAATCCCGTTTAACTGAACACTGCTCTGTATTAAAATACTGTCCTCCGATCAAGCTAAGTGGTCCTGTAGTTCACTATTTAAAGAGGTAAATTTAAAGGGTAATTCACACTGCACATCTACCCTGCTCTGAC
>NW_026043450.1:0-40016 GCF_023856365.1 Brienomyrus brachyistius
TGCCGATCAGTCAAACGGGGGCGCTACAGCCACTGTTCATATATGTCTAAGACCCACCTTAGTTAATTCAGCTGAAATATCCTTATTTTCCATCAAACATTCAAAGATTAATCACCCACTCCTTCATCTGAGTCCATATTTTCAATTTCCTTTTACTGTCCTGCGATCTGACTTTTACAAATTTATCAGCCTTCAATTATACTTTAGGCTGTGTAAACTGCAGCAATTGCAATTTTGTAATAAATTATCTAGCAGGTGGAGCCCTTGCTCCATTTATAAAATGCCATTGAATACTTTCAGCCTTTCTTCTGTCTAAATGATCAGCCTATTCTGTCCATTAGCTTCTCATGCTATTGTAGTAGTATTTCCTACTTTCTGACTATTTAAATGCATTGGCCAGCAATTACAGTCTCTATTTCATGTCCCATTATTATTGAACTTTTCATTTTATGCTGTGTACTCCATGTCTACCCACCTATTCTTTCCATTAGCTTTGGAACCATTTATCAATGCTTGCAGTTATATTTAAGGTTCCAAAGCACGAAGTGCTATGGAAACTTATTGTTTTTCTTAGGATTATTATTATTAAGGTTCCAAAGCACGAAGTGCAATGGAACCTTATTGTTTTTCTTAGGATTATTATTAAGGTTCCAAAGCACGAAGTGCAATGGAACCTTATTGTTTTTCTTAGGATTATTATTAAGGTTCCAAAGCACGAAGTGCTATGGAACCTTATTGTTTTTCTTAGGATTATTATTATTATTATTATTATTATTATTTTTCTGCCCTAAAACTGAATGTACAGCCTAAACCGTAAGTGCTAGAATTATGAAACTTGGTAGGATGATGTCAATTCCTCCCCGCTACTCAGATAATCCGACCCAACCATGTCGGCCAGATGGGGGCGCCGTGGCGCCCTCTAACGCGTTTTGATTGATATCTCCTGTCCTGTTAGTCCTATAATTGAAATTCATATTTCTACTGATAGAGACATCCTTGCCCTACCAACTTGCCATTTGGACTATGAAGCTCCGCCTACTTAGATTTTTTGCTAATTTGCATAATTTGCAAAACTTACTTTTGCTTGTAATTCCTACACCGTCTGACGGAATCAGACAAATGAGGTATCAAACCGATCAGGTCTCTGAGTTGATGAATAATAATTCAAATAACCCTGATATTGGTCTATCATACGGCCACTAGCCACGCCCAAAGTCTACGTAAATTTAGCCAGTATTGGTCTGACTGTTATAACTTGGCCATACCTTAGCCTACCTTCACCAAATTTGAAATCCTATCTCCGTACCCCATTCTGGGGACACTGTTGAAGGCGGGCCGCATTTCGTCAATAGGGGGCGCTACAACTAAAAACTGCCAATATCTCCTGACTTCCTTGACCGATCCAAATGAAATTTGGCATACATGTACTACTCTGAAGCCTGAGGTCAAGAATCTGTCAGGGCAGTCATTAGTCATAAAACCCTAGCCACCATCAGCCAATCAAAATCAAGCAGCATTCTGACAGGCCTTTGACAGGCTTAACAACAGCTGATATGAACAAAAATAGGCTTGTACATTTGTCTCCTAACCCTAGCAATCCCTGCGAAGGCCACACCAATTGTCCACATGGGGCGCTACAGCGACAGGATTTGCATTTCTGCTTATTTCTATTGAACTGTTAATGATAAAATTGAGATTTGTTACTTATCTAATGCACTGGCCCATGGCAAATTCAAAGACATGTAGAACTTCATCCTATCTCTTTCCGCTTTTGCGTATTTTATAGGAGTCTAAAAACATGACATTCGTTAACCTCCTTGGATTTTCAACCAACCTATGTAAATCTGGTATCATTCAAATCAGGAGACAGTCCTGGTACACAATTATTCAAAAAATCCTAAACTTTCTATAAGGTACGGCGACCAGCCACATCCAGACCATACAGGTGCCACGCCCACTTCAATCAGACAGCTGTATCTCAGGCCTGCCTCAGCCAATCACTACCAAACTTGAATATGTCATCAAGGACGGTAGTGGGTAAGGGCCCTCCAAATTTGGTTCCGATTGGTCAAACGGGGGCGCTACAGCAATGCAATATGTGTCTCTAAACCTGCAAAACCAGTGAAAGTGACATTTATCTCATTTCTGTTCAAGTCTCATATTACTGGTAAAAATCCTTTGTACTGCAAGTTCTGTGAGTCATGCCAAATCAAGATATATGTATTGCATAATAACAGTCATCTGCATTCCCTTGTGATATTTAAAAACGGATTAAATGAAATATTCCTCTAACTTTAACAATCTACACCCCATGTAAGTGATTCTGGTGTCAAGTCAATCAAGACACTGCCGTCAGGGATGATTATTAAAAAATACCTGACCTTTCTGTATAATATGGCCACCAGCCACACCCAACCTGCATCATTTATAAGCCGATTTCAATCAAACAGCTAAATCTCAGGCTTGCTTCATCCAATCCTCACAAAATTTCACCCACTAATGTAGCACTGGCCCACAGACAGACCCTCCAACTTTGATGTCGATCGGTCAAACGGGGGGCGCTATGGCGACTGTTCATATGTGTCTAAGAGCAAACTTGGCTGAGAAGGCCTAAAAATATTGAATAGAATTTATCCATGGAGCGCAGGCTCCACCTGCTGGCCAAACCATTTCAATTCCTATTTCAATCAAACAGCTAAATCTCAGGCATTCTTCATCCGATTCTCACCAAATTGTACCCACTAATGTAGCACGGCCTCCAGAGAGACCCACCAACTTTGGTGCCGATCAGTCAAACAGGGCGCTACAGCCACTGTTCATATGCCATCATCCCAAACCATATATTCAGTCAAGCTCAGGCACTTCACCAGACAGATCTACATTGGTGATATTTCTCCTAAGCAGGTGCAATTACATTTTCCTCCTGTTTCTCATCCACCCTTTTTCTTATCCTAACTAAACGTTTCTACTGTAACATCAACATGTCAGATCTCATGCTATTGTAGTACTGTTTCCTACTTTCTGACTATTTAAATGCATTGGCCAGCAATTACAGTCTCTATTTCATGTCCTATTATTATTGAACTTTTCATTTATGCCATTGAACTTTTCATTTTATGCTGTGTACTCCATGTCTACCCACTTATTCTGTCCATTAGCTTCTCATGCTATCGTAGTAGTATTTCCTACTTTCTGACTATTTAAATGCATTGCCCAGCAGTTACGGTCTCTATTTTATGTCCTATTATTATTGAACTTTTCATTTTATTCCATGTACTCCATTTCTACCCACTTATTCTTTCCATTAGCTTTGGAACCGCTTATCACTGCTTGCAGTTATATTTATTATTATTATTATTATTTTTCTGCCCTAAAACTGAATGTACAGCCTAAACCGTAAGTGCTAGAATTATGAAACTTGGTAGGATGATGTCAATTCCTCCCCGCTACTCAGATAATCCGACCCAACCATGTCGGGCCAGATGGGGGCGCCGTGGCGCCCTCTAACGCGTTTTGATTGATATCTCCTGTCCTGTTAGTCCTATAATTGAAATTCATATTTCTACTGATAGAGACATCCTTGCCCTACCAACTTGCCATTTGGACTATGAAGCTCCGCCTACTTAGATTTTTTGCTAATTTGCATAATTTGCAAAACCTACTTTTGCTTGTAATTCCTACACCGTCTGACGGAATCAGACAAATGAGGTATCAAACCGATCAGGTCTCTGAGCTGATGAATAATAATTCAAATAACCCTGATATTGGTCTATCATACGGCCACTAGCCACGCCCAAAGTCTACGTAAATTTAGCCAGTATTGGTCTGACTGTTATAACTTGGCCATACCTTAGCCTACCTTCACCAAATTTGAAATCCTATCTCCGTACCCCATTCTGGGGACACTGTTGAAGGCGGGCCGCATTTCGTCAATATGGGGCGCTACAACTAAAAACTGCCAATATCTCCTGACTTCCTTGACCGATCCAAATGAAATTTGGCATACATGTACTACTCTGAAGCCTGAGGTCAGGAATCTATCAGGGCAGTCATTAGTCATAAAACCCTAGCCACCATCAGCCAATCAAAATCAAGCAGCATTCTGACAGGCCTTTGACAGGCTTAACAACAGCTGATATGAACAAAAATAGGCTTGTACATTTGTCTCCTAACCCCTAGCAATCCCTGCGAAGCCACACCAATTGTCCACATGGGGGCGCTACAGCGACAGGATTTGCATTTCTGCTTATTTCTATTGAACTGTTAATGATAAAATTGAGATTTGTTACTTATCTAATGCACTGGCCCATGGCAAATTCAAAGCCATGTAGAACTTCATCCTATCTCTTTCCGCTTTTGCGTATTTTATAGGAGTCTAAAAACATGACATTTCGTTAACCTCCTGGATTTTCAACCAACCTATGTAAATCTGGTATCATTCAAATCAGGAGACAGTCCTGGTACACAATTATTCAAAAAATCCTAAACTTTCTATAAGGTACGGCGACCAGCCACATCCAGACCATACAGGTGCCACGCCCCACTTCAATCAGACAGCTGTATCTCAGGCCTGCCTCAGCCAATCACTACCAAACTTGAATATGTCATCAAGGACGGTAGTGGGTAAGGGCCCTCCAAATTTGGTGCCGATTGGTCAAACGGGGGCGCTACAGCAATGCAATATGTCTCTAAACCTGCAAAACCAGTGAAAGTGACATTTATCTCATTTCTGTTCAAGTCTCATATTACTGGTAAAAATCCTTTGTACTGCAAGTTCTGTGAGTCATGCCAAATCAGGATATATGTATTGCATAATAACAGTCATCTGCATTCCCTTGTGATAGTTAAAAACTGATTAAATGAAATATTCCTATAACTTTAACAATCTACACCCCATGTAAGTGATTCTGGTGTCAAGTCAATCAAGACACTGCCGTCAGGGATGATTATTAAAAAATACCTGACCTTTCTGTATAATATGGCCACCAGCCACCACCCAACCTGCATCATTTATAAGCCGATTTCAATCAAACAGCTAAATCTCAGGCATGCTTCATCCAATCCTCACGAAATTTGATCCACTTATGTAGCACTGGTCTACAGACATACCCTCAAACTTTGATGCCGATCGGTCAAACGGGGGTGCTATGGCCACTATCTGTATACTCCTAAGATCCACCTTAGGTCAAACAGCTAAAGGCTTGCTTCATCCAATCCTCACAAAATTTCACCCACTAATGTAGCACTGGCCCACAGACAGACCCTCCAACTTTGATGTCGATCAGTCAAACGGGGGCGCTATGGCGACTGTTCATATGTGTCTAAGAGAAAACTTGGCTGAGAAGGCCTAAAAATATTGAATAGAATTTATCCATGGAGCGCAGGCTCCACCTGCTGGCCAAACCATTTCAATTCCTATTTCAATCAAACAGCTAAATCTCAGGCATTCTTCATCCGATTCTCACCAAATTTTACCCACTAATGTCCCAGAGAGACCCACCAACTTTGGTGCCGATCAGTCAAACAGGGGCGCTACAGCCACTGTTCATATGCCATCATCCCAAACCATATATTCAGTCAAGCTCAGGCACTTCACCAGACAGATCTACATTGGTGATATTTCTCCTAAGCAGGTGCAATTACATTTTCCTCCTGTTTCTCATCCACCCTTTTTCTTATCCTAACTAAACGTTTCTACTGTAACATCAACATGTCAGATCTCATGCTATTGTAGTACTGTTTCCTACTTTCTGACTATTTAAATGCATTGGCCAGCAATTACAGTCTCTATTTCATGTCCTATTATTATGGAACTTTTCATTTTATGCCATTGAACTTTTCATTTTATGCTGTGTACTCCATGTCTACCCACTTATTCTGTCCATTAGCTTCTCATGCTATCGTAGTAGTATTTCCTACTTTCTGACTATTTAAATGCATTGCCCAGCAGTTACGGTCTCTATTTTATGTCCTATTATTATTGAACTTTTCATTTTATTCCATGTACTCCATTTCTACCCACTTATTCTTTCCATTAGCTTTGGAACCGCTTATCACTGCTTGCAGTTATATTTATTATTATTTTTCTGCCCTAAAACTGAATGTACAGCCTAAACCGTAAGTGCTAGAATTATGAAACTTGGTAGGATGATGTCAATTCCTCCCCGCTACTCAGATCATCCGACCCAACCATGTCGGCCAGATGGGGGCGCCGTGGCGCCCTCTAACGCGTTTTGATTGATATCTCCTGTCCTGTTAGTCCTATAATTGAAATTCATATTTCTACTGATAGAGACATCCTTGCCCTACCAACTTGCCATTTGGACTATTAAGCTCCGCCTACTTAGATTTTTTGCTAATTTGCATAATTTGCAAAACCTACTTTTGCTTGTAATTCCTACACCGTCTGACGGAATCAGACAAATGAGGTATCAAACCGATCAGGTCTCTGAGCTGATGAATACTAATTCAAATAACCCTGATATTGGTCTATCATACAGCCACTAGCCACGCCCAAAAACTACCTAAATTTAGCTAGTATTTGTCTGACTGTTATAACTTGGCCATACCCTAGCCTACCTTCACCAAATTTTAAATCCTATCCCCGTACCCCATTCTGGGGACACTGTTGAAGGCGGGCCGCATTTCGTCAATAGGGGGCGCTACAACTAAAAACTGCCAATATCTCCTGACTTCCTTGACCGATCCAAATGAAATTTGGCATACATGTACTACTCTGAAGCCTGAGGTCAGGAATCTATCAGGGCAGTCATTAATCATAAAACCCTAGCCACCATCAGCCAATCAAAATCAAGCAGCATTCTGACAGGCCTTTGACAGGCTTAACAACAGCTGATCTGAACAAAAATAGGCTTGTACATTTGTCTCCTAACCACTAGCAATCCCTGCGAAGGCCACACCAATTGTCCACATGGGGGCGCTACAGCGACAGGATTTGCATTTCTGCTTATTTCTATTGAACTGTTAATGATAAAATTGAGATTTGTTACTTATCTAATGCACTGGCCCATGCCAAATTCAAAGCCATGTAGAACTTCATCCTATCTCTTTCCGCTTTTGCATATTTTATAGGAGTCTAAAAACATGACATTTCGTTAACCTCCTTGGATTTTCAACCAACCTAATGTAATTCTGATATCATTCAAATCAGGAGACAGTCCTGGTATACAATTATTCAAAAAATCCTAAACTTTCTATAAGGTACGGCGACCAGCCACATCCAGACCATACAGGTGCCACGCCCACTTCAATCAGACAGCTGTATCTCAGGCCTGCCTCAGCCAATCACGACCAAACTTGAATAAGTCATCAAGGACGGTAGTGGGTAAGGGCCCTCCAAATTTGGTGCCGATCGGTCAAACGGGGGCGCTACAGCAATGCAATATGTGTCTCTAAACCTGCAAAACCAGTGAAAGTGACATTTATCTCATTTCTGTTCAAGTCTCATATTACTGGTAAAAATCCTTTGTACTGCAAGTTCTGTGAGTCATGCCAAATCAAGATATATGTATTGCATAATAACAGTCATCTGCATTCCCTTGTGATATTTAAAAACGGATTAAATGAAATATTCCTATAACTTTAACAATCTACACCCCATGTAAGTGATTCTGGTGTCAAGTCAATCAAGACACTGCCGTCAGGGATGATTATTAAAAAATACCTGACCTTTCTGTATAATATGGCCACCAGCCACACCCAACCTGCATCATTTATAAGCCGATTTCAATCAAACAGCTAAATCTCAGGCGTGCTTCATCCAATCCTCACGAAATTTGATCCACTTATGTAGCACTGGTCTACAGACATACCCTCAAACTTTGATGCCGATCGGTCAAACGGGGGTGCTATGGCCACTATCTGTATACTCCTAAGATCCACCTTAGGTCAAACAGCTAAATCTCAGGCTTGCTTCATCCAATCCTCACAAAATTTCACCCACTAATGTAGCACTGGCCCACAGACAGACCCTCCAACTTTGATGTCGATCGGTCAAACGGGGGCGCTATGGCGACTGTTCATATGTGTCTAAGAGCAAACTTGGCTGAGAAGGCCTAAAAATATTGAATAGAATTTATCCATGGAGCGCAGGCTCCACCTGCTGGCCAAACCATTTCAATTCCTATTTCAATCAAACAGCTAAATCTCAGGCATGCTTCATCCGATTCTCACCAAATTTACCCACTAATGTAGCACGGCCTCCCAGAGAGACCAACCAACTTTGGTGCCGATCAGTCAAACGGGGGCGCTACAGCCACTGTTCATATATGTCTAAGACCCACCTTAGTTAATTCAGCTGAAATATCCTTATTTTCCATCAAACATTCAAAGATTAATCACCCACTCCTTCATCTGAGTCCATATTTTCAATTTCCTTTTACTGTCCTGCGATCTGACTTTTACAAATTTATCAGCCTTCAATTATACTTTAGGCTGTGTAAACTGCAGCAATTGCAATTTTGTAATAAATTATCTAGCAGGTGGAGCCCTTGCTCCATTTATAAAATGCCATTGAATACTTTCAGCCTTTCTTCTGTCTAAATGATCAGCCTATTCTGTCCATTAGCTTCTCATGCTATTGTAGTAGTATTTCCTACTTTCTGACTATTTAAATGCATTGGCCAGCAATTACAGTCTCTATTTCATGTCCCATTATTATTGAACTTTTCATTTTATGCTGTGTACTCCATGTCTACCCACCTATTCTTTCCATTAGCTTTGGAACCATTTATCAATGCTTGCAGTTATATTTAAGGTTCCAAAGCACGAAGTGCTATGGAAACTTATTGTTTTTCTTAGGATTATTATTATTAAGGTTCCAAAGCACGAAGTGCAATGGAACCTTATTGTTTTTCTTAGGATTATTATTAAGGTTCCAAAGCACGAAGTGCAATGGAACCTTATTGTTTTTCTTAGGATTATTATTATTATTTTTCTGCCCTAAAACTGAATGTACAGCCTAAACCGTAAGTGCTAGAATTATGAAACTTGGTAGGATGATGTCAATTCCTCCCCGCTACTCAGATCATCCGACCCAACCATGTCGGCCAGATGGGGGCGCCGTGGCGCCCTCTAACGCGTTTTGATTGATATCTCCTGTCCTGTTAGTCCTATAATTGAAATTCATATTTCTACTGATAGAGACATCCTTGCCCTACCAACTTGCCATTTGGACTATGAAGCTCCGCCTACTTAGATTTTTTGCTAATTTGCATAATTTGCAAAACCTACTTTTGCTTGTAATTCCTACACCGTCTGACGGAATCAGACAAATGAGGTATCAAACCGATCAGGTCTCTGAGCTGATGAATAATAATTCAAATAACCCTGATATTGGTCTATCATACAGCCACTAGCCACGCCCAAAGTCTACGTAAATTTAGCCAGTATTGGTCTGACTGTTATAACTTGGCCATACCTTAGCCTACCTTCACCAAATTTGAAATCCTATCTCCGTACCCCATTCTGGGGACACTGTTGAAGGCGGGCCGCATTTCGTCAATATGGGGCGCTACAACTAAAAACTGCCAATATCTCCTGACTTCCTTGACCGATCCAAATGAAATTTGGCATACATGTACTACTCTGAAGCCTGAGGTCAGGAATCTATCAGGGCAGTCATTAGTCATAAAACCCTAGCCACCATCAGCCAATCAAAATCAAGCAGCATTCTGACAGGCCTTTGACAGGCTTAACAACAGCTGATATGAACAAAAATAGGCTTGTACATTTGTCTCCTAACCCCTAGCAATCCCTGCGAAGGCCACACCAATTGTCCACATGGGGGCGCTACAGCGACAGGATTTGCATTTCTGCTTATTTCTATTGAACTGTTAATGATAAAATTGAGATTTGTTACTTATCTAATGCACTGGCCCATGGCAAATTCAAATCCATGTAGAACTTCATCCTATCTCTTTCCGCTTTTGCGTATTTTATAGGAGTCTAAAAACATGACATTTCGTTAACCTCCTTGGATTTTCAACCAACCTATGTAAATCTGGTATCATTCAAATCAGGAGACAGTCCTGGTACACAATTATTCAAAAAATCCTAAACTTTCTATAAGGTACGGCGACCAGCCACATCCAGACCATACAGGTGCCACGCCCACTTCAATCAGACAGCTGTATCTCAGGCCTGCCTCAGCCAATCACTACCAAACTTGAATATGTCATCAAGGACGGTAGTGGGTAAGGGCCCTCCAAATTTGGTGCCGATTGGTCAAACGGGGGCGCTACAGCAATGCAATATGTCTCTAAACCTGCAAAACCAGTGAAAGTGACATTTATCTCATTTCTGTTCAAGTCTCATATTACTGGTAAAAATCCTTTGTACTGCAAGTTCTGTGAGTCATGCCAAATCAGGATATATGTATTGCATAATAACAGTCATCTGCATTCCCTTGTGATAGTTAAAAACTGATTAAATGAAATATTCCTATAACTTTAACAATCTACACATCATGTAAGTGATTCTGGTGTCAAGTCAATCAAGACACTGCCGTCAGGGATGATTATTAAAAAATACCTGACCTTTCTGTATAATATGGCCACCAGCCACACCCAACCTGCATCATTTATAAGCCGATTTCAATCAAACAGCTAAATCTCAGGCATGCTTCATCCAATCCTCACGAAATTTGATCCACTTATGTAGCCCTGGTCTACAGACATACCCTCAAACTTTGATGCCGATCGGTCAAACGGGGGTGCTATGGCCACTATCTGTATACTCCTAAGATCCACCTTAGGTCAAACAGCTAAATCTCAGGCTTGCTTCATCCAATCCTCACAAAATTTCACCCACTAATGTAGCACTGGCCCACAGACAGACCCTCCAACTTTGATGTCGATCGGTCAAACGGGGGCGCTATGGCGACTGTTCATATGTGTCTAAGAGAAAACTTGGCTGAGAAGGCCTAAAAATATTGAATAGAATTTATCCATGGAGCGCAGGCTCCACCTGCTGGCCAAACCATTTCAATTCCTATTTCAATCAAACAGCTAAATCTCAGGCATTCTTCATCCGATTCTCACCAAATTTTACCCACTAATGTCCCAGAGAGACCCACCAACTTTGGTGCCGATCAGTGAAACAGGGGCGCTACAGCCACTGTTCATATGCCATCATCCCAAACCATATATTCAGTCAAGCTCAGGCACTTCACCAGACAGATCTACATTGGTGATATTTCTCCTAAGCAGGTGCAATTACATTTTCCTCCTGTTTCTCATCCACCCTTTTTCTTATCCTAACTAAACGTTTCTACTGTAACATCAACATGTCAGATCTCATGCTATTGTAGTACTGTTTCCTACTTTCTGACTATTTAAATGCATTGGCCAGCAATTACAGTCTCTATTTCATGTCCTATTATTATGGAACTTTTCATTTTATGCCATTGAACTTTTCATTTTATGCTGTGTACTCCATGTCTACCCACTTATTCTGTCCATTAGCTTCTCATGCTATCGTAGTAGTATTTCCTACTTTCTGACTATTTAAATGCATTGCCCAGCAGTTACGGTCTCTATTTTATGTCCTATTATTATTGAACTTTTCATTTTATTCCATGTACTCCATTTCTACCCACTTATTCTTTCCATTAGCTTTGGAACCGCTTATCACTGCTTGCAGTTATATTTATTATTATTTTTCTGCCCTAAAACTGAATGTACAGCCTAAACCGTAAGTGCTAGAATTATGAAACTTGGTAGGATGATGTCAATTCCTCCCCGCTACTCAGATAATCCGACCCAACCATGTCGGCCAGATGGGGGCGCCGTAGCGCCCCCTAACGCGTTTTGATTGATATCTCCTGTCCTGTTAGTCCTATAATTGAAATTCATATTTCTACTGATAGAGACATCCTTGCCCTACCAACTTGCCATTTGGACTATTAAGCTCCGCCTACTTAGATTTTTTGCTAATTTGCATAATTTGCAAAACCTACTTTTGCTTGTAATTCCTACACCGTCTGACGAAATCATACAAATGAGGTATGAAACTGATCAGGTCTGTGAGCTGATCCATAATCATTCAAATAACCCTGACATTTGTGTATGATACAGCCACTAGCCACGCCCAAAGTCTACCTAAATTTAGCCAGTATTGGTCTGACTGTTATAACTTGGCCATACCTTAGCCTACCTTCACCAAATTTGAAACCCTATCTCCGTACCCCATTCTGGGGACACTGTTGAAGGCGGGCCGCATTTCGTCAATAGGGGGCGCTACAACTAAAAACTGCCAATATCTCCTGACTGCCTTTACCGATCCAAATGAAATTTGGCATACATGTACTACTCTGAAGCCTGAGGTCAGGTATCTATCAGGGCAGTCAATAGTCATAAAACCCTGACCACCATCAGCCAATCAAAGTGAAGCAGCATTCTGACAGGCCTTTGACAGGCTTAACAACAGCTGATCTGAATAAAAATAGGCTTGTACATTTGTCTCCTAACCCCTAGCAACCCCTGCGAAGGCCACACCAATTGTCCACATGGGGGCGCTACAGCGACAGGATTTGCATTTCTGCTTATTTCTATTGAACTGTTAATGATAAAATTGAGATTTGTTACTTATCTAATGCACTGGCCCATGCCAAATTCAAAGCCATGTAGATCTTCATCCTATCTCTTTCCGCTTTTGCGTATTTTATAGGAGTCTAAAAACATGACATTTCGTTAACCTCCTTGGATTTTCAACCAACCTATGTAAATCTGGTATCATTCAAATCAGGAGACAGTCCTGGTATACAATTATTCAAAAAATCCTAAACTTTCTATAAGGTACGGCGACCAGCCACATCCAGACCATACAGGTGCCACGCCCACTTCAATCAGACAGCTGTATCTCAGGCCTGCCTCAGCCAATCACTACCAAACTTGAATATGTCATCAAGGACGGAAGTGGGTAAGGGCCCTCCAAATTTCTTGCCGATCGGTCAAACGGGGGCGCTACAGCAATGCAATATGTGTCTCTAAACCTGCAAAACCAGTGAAAGTGACATTTATCTCATTTCTGTTCAAGTCTCATATTACTGGTAAAAATCCTTTGTACTGCAAGTTCTGTGAGTCATGTCAAATCAAGATATATGTATTGGATAATAACAGTCATCTGCATTCCCTTGTGATATTTAAAAACTGATTAAATGAAATATTCCTATAACTTTAACAATCTACACCCCATGTAAGTGATTCTGGTGTCAAGTCAATCAAGACACTGCCGTCAGGGATGATTATTAAAAAATACCTGACCTTTCTGTATAATATGGCCACCAGCCACACCCAACCTGCATCATTTATAAGCCGATTTCAATCAAACAGCTAAATCTCAGGCGTGCTTCATCCAATCCTCACGAAATTTGATCCACTTATGTAGCACTGGTCTACAGACATACCCTCAAACTTTGATGCCGATCGGTCAAACGGGGGTGCTATGGCCACTATCTGTATACTCCTAAGATCCACCTTAGGTCAAACAGCTAAATCTCAGGCTTGCTTCATCCAATCCTCACAAAATTTCACCCACTAATGTAGCACTGGCCCACAGACAGACCCTCCAACTTTGATGTCGATCGGTCAAACGGGGGCGCTATGGCGACTGTTCATATGTGTCTAAGAGCAAACTTGGCTGAGAAGGCCTAAAAGTATTGAATAGAAATTATCCATGGAGCGCAGGCTCCACCTGCTGGCCAAACCATTTCAATTCCTATTTCAATCAAACAGCTAAATCTCAGGCATTCTTCATCCGATTCTCACCAAATTTTACCCACTAATGTAGCACGGCCTCCCAGAGAGACCCACCAACTTTGGTGCCGATCAGTCAAACAGGGGCGCTACAGCCACTGTTCATATGCCATCATCCCAAACCATATATTCAGTCAAGCTCAGGCACTTCACCAGACAGATCTACATTGGTGATATTTCTCCTAAGCAGATGCAATTACATTTTCCTCCTGTTTCTCATCCACCCTTTTTCCTATCCTAACTAAACATTTCTACTGTAACATCAACATGTCAGATCTCATGCTATTGTAGTACTGTTTCCTACTTTCTGACTATTTAAATGCATTGGCCAGCAATTACAGTCTCTATTTCATGTCCTATTATTATTGAACTTTTCATTTTATGCCATTGAACTTTTCATTTTATGCTGTGTACTACATGTCTACCCACTTATTCTGTCCATTAGCTTCTCATGCTATCGTAGTAGTATTTCCTACTTTCTGACTATTTAAATGCATTGCCCAGCAGTTACGGTCTCTATTTTATGTCCTATTATTATTGAACTTTTCATTTTATTCCATGTACTCCATTTCTACCCACTTATTCTTTCCATTAGCTTTGGAACCGCTTATCACTGCTTGCAGTTATATTTATTAAGGTTCCAAAGCACGAAGTGCAATGGAACCTTATTGTTTTTCTTAGGATTATTAAGGTTCCAAAGCACGAAGTGCTATGGAAACTTATTGTTTTTCTTAGGATTATTATTAAGGTTCCAAAGCACGAAGTGCAATGGAACCTTATTGTTTTTCTTAGGATTATTATTATTATTTTTCTGCCCTAAAACTGAATGTACAGCCTAAACCGTAAGTGCTAGAATTATGAAACTTGGTAGGATGATGTCAATTCCTCCCCGCTACTCAGATCATCCGAACCAACCATGTCGGCCAGATGGGGGCGCCGTGGCGCCCTCTAACGCGTTTTGATTGATATCTCCTGTCCTGTTAGTCCTATAATTGAAATTCATATTTCTACTGATAGAGACATCCTTGCCCTACCAACTTGCCATTTGGACTATTAAGCTCCGCCTACTTAGATTTTTTGCTAATTTGCATAATTTGCAAAACCTACTTTTGCTTGTAATTCCTACACCGTCTGACGGAATCAGACAAATGAGGTATCAAACTGATCAGGTCTGTGAGCTGATCCATAATCATTGAAATAACCCTGACATTTGTGTATGATACAGCCACTAGCCACGCCCAAAGACTACCTAAATTTAGCTAGTATTGGTCTGACTGTTATAACTTTGCCATACCCTAGCCTACCTTCACCAAATTTTAAATCCTATCCCCGTACCCCATTCTGGGGACACTGTTGAAGGCGGGCCGCATTTCGTCAATAGGGGGCGCTACAACTAAAAACTGCCAATATCTCCTGACTGCCTTTACCGATCCAAATGAAATTTGGCATACATGTACTACTCTGAAGCCTGAGGTCAGGTATCTATCAGGGCAGTCATTAATCATAAAACCCTAGCCACCATCAGCCAATCAAAATCAAGCAGCATTCTGACAGGCCTTTGACAGGCTTAACAACAGCTGATCTGAACAAAAATAGGCTTGTACATTTGTCTCCTAACCACTAGCAATCCCTGCGAAGGCCACACCAATTGTCCACATGGGGGCGCTACAGCGACAGGATTTGCATTTCTGCTTATTTCTATTGAACTGTTAATGATAAAATTGAGATTTGTTACTTATCTAATGCACTGGCCCATGCCAAATTCAAAGCCATGTAGAACTTCATCCTATCTCTTTCCGCTTTTGCGTATTTTATAGGAGTCTAAAAACATGACATTTCGTTAACCTCCTTGGATTTTCAACCAACCTATGTAAATCTGATATCATTCAAATCAGGAGACAGTCCTGGTATACAATTATTCAAAAAATCCTAAACTTTCTATAAGGTACGGCGACCAGCCACATCCAGACCATACAGGTGCCACGCCCACTTCAATCAGACAGCTGTATCTCAGGCCTGCCTCAGCCAATCACGACCAAACTTGAATATGTCATCAAGGACGGTAGTGGGTAAGGGCCCTCCAAATTTGGTGCCGATCGGTCAAACGGGGGCGCTACAGCAATGCAATATGTGTCTCTAAACCTGCAAAACCAGTGAAAGTGACATTTATCTCATTTCTGTTCAAGTCTCATATTACTGGTAAAAATCCTTTGTACTGCAAGTTCTGTGAGTCATGCCAAATCAAGATATATGTATTGCATAATAACAGTCATCTGCATTCCCTTGTGATATTTAAAAACGGATTAAATGAAATATTCCTATAACTTTAACAATCTACACCCCATGTAAGTGATTCTGGTGTCAAGTCAATCAAGACACTGCCATCAGGGATGATTATTAAAAAATACCTGACCTTTCTGTATAATATGGCCACCAGCCACACCCAACCTGCATCATTTATAAGCCGATTTCAATCAAACAGCTAAATCTCAGGCATGCTTCATCCAATCCTCACGAAATTTGATCCACTTATGTAGCACTGGTCTACAGACATACCTTCAAACTTTGATGCCGATCGGTCAAACGGGGGTGCTATGGCCACTATCTGTATACTCCTAAGATCCACCTTAGGTCAAACAGCTAAATCTCAGGCTTGCTTCATCCAATCCTCACGAAATTTGATCCACAAATGTACCACTTGCCCACAGACAGACCCTCCAACTTTGATGCCGATCGGTCAAACGGGGGCGCTACGGCGACTGTTCATATGTGTCTAAGAGCAAACTTGGCTGAGAAGGCCTAAAAGTATTGAATAGAATTTATCCATGGAGCGCAGGCTCCACCTGCTGGCCAAACCATTTCAATTCCTATTTCAATCAAACAGCTAAATCTCAGGCATTCTTCATCCGATTCTGACCAAATTTTACCCACTAATGTAGCACGGCCTCCCAGAGAGACCCACCAACTTTGGTGCCGATCAGTCAAACAGGGGCGCTACAGCCACTGTTCATATGCCATCATCCCAAACCATATATTCAGTCAAGCTCAGGCACTTCACCAGACAGATCTACATTGGTGATATTTCTCCTAAGCAGGTGCAATTACATTTTCCTCCTGTTTCTCATCCACCCTTTTTCTTATCCTAACTAAACGTTTCTACTGTAACATCAACATGTCAGATCTCATGCTATTGTAGTACTGTTTCCTACTTTCTGACTATTTAAATGCATTGGCCAGCAATTACAGTCTCTATTTCATGTCCTATTATTATTGAACTTTTCATTTTATGCCATTGAACTTTTCATTTTATGCTGTGTACTCCATGTCTACCCACTTATTCTGTCCATTAGCTTCTCATGCTATAGTAGTAGTATTTCCTACTTTCTGACTATTTAAATGCATTGCCCAGCAGTTACGGTCTCTATTTTATGTCCTATTATTATTGAACTTTTCATTTTATTCCATGTACTCCATTTCTACCCACTTATTCTTTCCATTAGCTTTGGAACCGCTTATCACTGCTTGCAGTTATATTTATTAAGGTTCCAAAGCACGAAGTGCTATGGAACCTTATTGTTTTTCTTAGGATTATTATTATTATTATTATTATTTTTCTGCCCTAAAACTGAATGTACAGCCTAAACCGTAAGTGCTAGAATTATGAAACTTGGTAGGATGATGTCAATTCCTCCCCGCTACTCAGATAATCCGACCCAACCATGTCGGCCAGATGGGGGCGCCGTGGCGCCCTCTAACGCGTTTTGATTGATATCTCCTGTCCTGTTAGTCCTATAATTGAAATTCATATTTCTACTGATAGAGACATCCTTGCCCTACCAACTTGCCATTTGGACTATGAAGCTCCGCCTACTTAGATTTTTTGCTAATTTGCATAATTTGCAAAACCTACTTTTGCTTGTAATTCCTACACCGTCTGACGGAATCAGACAAATGAGGTATCAAACCGATCAGGTCTGTGAGCTGATGAATAATAATTCAAATAACCCTGATATTGGTCTATCATACGGCCACTAGCCACGCCCAAAGTCTACGTAAATTTAGCCAGTATTGGTCTGACTGTTATAACTTGGCCATACCTTAGCCTACCTTCACCAAATTTGAAATCCTATCTCCGTACCCCATTCTGGGGACACTGTTGAAGGTGGGCCGCATTTCGTCAATAGCGGGCGCTACAACTAAAAACTGCCAATATCTCCTGACTTCCTTGACCGATCCAAATGAAATTTGGCATACATGTACTACTCTGAAGCCTGAGGTCAGGAATCTATCAGGGCAGTCATTAGTCATAAAACCCTAGCCACCATCAGCCAATCAAAATCAAGCAGCATTCTGACAGGCCTTTGACAGGCTTAACAACAGCTGATCTGAACAAAAATAGGCTTGTACATTTGTCTCCTAACCACTAGCAATCCCTGCGAAGGCCACACCAATTGTCCACATGGGGGCGCTACAGCGACAGGATTTGCATTTCTGCTTATTTCTATTGAACTGTTAATGATAAAATTGAGATTTGTTACTTATCTAATGCACTGGCCCATGCCAAATTCAAAGCCATGTAGAACTTCATCCTATCTCTTTCCGCTTTTGCGTATTTTATAGGAGTCTGAAAACATGACATTTCGTTAACCTCCTTGGATTTTCAACCAACCTATGTAAATCTGGTATCATTCAAATCAGGAGACAGTCCTGGTATACAATTATTCAAAAAATCCTAAACTTTCTATAAGGTACGGCGACCAGCCACATCCAGACCATACAGGTGCCACGCCCACTTCAATCAGACAGCTGTATCTCAGGCCTGCCTCAGCCAATCACTACCAAACTTGAATATGTCATCAAGGACGGTAGTGGGTAAGGGCCCTCCAAATTTGGTGCCGATTGGTCAAACGGGGGCGCTACAGCAATGCAATATGTGTCTCTAAACCTGCAAAACCAGTGAAAGTGACATTTATCTCATTTCTGTTCAAGTCTCATATTACTGGTAAAAATCCTTTGTACTGCAAGTTCTGTGAGTCATGCCAAATCAAGATATATGTATTGCACAATAACAGTCATCTGCATTCCCTTGTGATATTTAAAAACGGATTAAATGAAATATTCCTATAACTTTAACAATCTACACCCCATGTAAGTGATTCTGGTGTCAAGTCAATCAAGACACTGCCGTCAGGGATGATTATTAAAAAATACCTGACCTTTCTGTATAATATGGCCACCAGCCACACCCAACCTGCATCATTTATAAGCCGATTTCAATCAAACAGCTAAATCTCAGGCATGCTTCATCCAATCCTCACGAAATTTGATCCACTTATGTAGCCCTGGTCTACAGACATACCCTCAAACTTTGATGCCGATCGGTCAAACGGGGGTGCTATGGCCACTATCTGTATACTCCTAAGATCCACCTTTGGTCAAACAGCTAAATCTCAGGCTTGCTTCATCCAATCCTCACAAAATTTCACCCACTAATGTAGCACTGGCCCACAGACAGACCCTCCAACTTTGATGTCGATCAGTCAAACGGGGGCGCTATGGCGACTGTTCATATGTGTCTAAGAGCAAACTTGGCTGAGAAGGCCTAAAAATATTGAATAGAATTTATCCATGGAGCGCAGGCTCCACCTGCTGGCCAAACCATTTCAATTCCTATTTCAATCAAACAGCTAAATCTCAGGCATTCTTCATCCGATTCTCACCAAATTTTACCCACTAATGTAGCACGGCCTCCCAGAGAGACCCACCAACTTTGGTGCCGATCAGTCAAACAGGGGCGCTACAGCCACTGTTCATATGCCATCATCCCAAACCATATATTCAGTCAAGCTCAGGCACTTCACCAGACAGATCTACATTGGTGATATTTCTCCTAAGCAGGTGCAATTACATTTTCCTCCTGTTTCTCATAGACCCTTATTCTTATACTAACTAAACGTTTCTACTGTAACATCAACATGTCAGATCTCATGCTATTGTAGTACTGTTTCCTACTTTCTGACTATTTAAATGCATTGGCCAGCAATTACAGTCTCTATTTCATGTCCTATTATTATTGAACTTTTCATTTTATGCCATTGAACTTTTCATTTTATGCTGTGTACTCCATGTCTACCCACTTATTCTGTCCATTAGCTTCTCATGCTATCGTAGTAGTATTTCCTACTTTCTGACTATTTAAATGCATTGCCCAGCAGTTACGGTCTCTATTTTATGTCCTATTATTATTGAACTTTTCATTTTATTCCATATACTCCATTTCTACCCACTTATTCTTTCCATTAGCTTTGGAACCGCTTATCACTGCTTGCAGTTATATTTATTATTATTATTATTATTTTTCTGCCCTAAAACTGAATGGGCAGCCCAAACTGTAAGTGCTAGAATTATGAAACTTGGTAGGATGATGTCAATTCCTCCCCGCTACTCAGATAATCCGACCCAACCATGTCGGCCAGATGGGGGCGCCGTGGCGCCCCCTAACGTGTTTTGATTGATATCTCCTGTCCTGTTAGTCCTATAATTGAAATTCATATTTCTACTGATAGAGACATCCTTGCCCTACCAACTTGCCATTTGGACTATTAAGCTCCGCCTACTTAGATTTTTTGCTAATTTGCATAATTTGCAAAACCTACTTTTGCTTGTAATTCCTACACCGTCTGACGGAATCAGACAAATGAGGTATCAAACTGATCAGGTCTGTGAGCTGATCCATAATCATTCAAATAACCCTGACATTTGTGTATGATACAGCCACTAGCCACGCCCAAAGACTACCTAAATTTAGCTAGTATTGGTCTGACTGTTATAACTTGGCCATACCCTAGCCTACCTTCACCAAATTTTAAATCCTATCCCCGTACCCCATTCTGGGGACACTGTTGAAGGCGGGCCGCATTTCGTCAATAGGGGGCGCTACAACTAAAAACTGCCAATATCTCCTGACTGCCTTTACCGATCCAAATGAAATTTGGCATACATGTACTACTCTGAAGCCTGAGGTCAGGTATCTATCAGGGCAGTCATTAATCATAAAACCCTAGCCACCATCAGCCAATCAAAATCAAGCAGCATTCTGACAGGCCTTTGACAGGCTTAACAACAGCTGATCTGAACAAAAATAGGCTTGTACATTTGTCTCCTAACCCCTAGCAACCCCTGCGAAGGCCACCCCAATTGTCCACATGGGGGCGCTACAGCGACAGGATTTGCATTTCTGCTTATTTCTATTGAACTGTTAATGATAAAATTGAGATTTGTTACTTATCTAATGCACTGGCCCATGCCAAATTCAAAGCCATGTAGAACTTCATCCTATCTCTTTCCGCTTTTGCGTATTTTATAGGAGTCTAAAAACATGACATTTCGTTAACCTCCTTGGATTTTCAACCAACCTATGTAAATCTGATATCATTCAAATCAGGAGACAGTCCTGGTATACAATTATTCAAAAAATCCTAAACTTTCTATAAGGTACGGCGACCAGCCACATCCAGACCATACAGGTGCCACGCCCACTTCAATCAGACAGCTGTATCTCAGGCCTGCCTCAGCCAATCACGACCAAACTTGAATATGTCATCAAGGACGGTAGTGGGTAAGGGCCCTCCAAATTTGGTGCCGATTGGTCAAACGGGGGCGCTACAGCAATGCAATATGTGTCTCTAAACCTGCAAAACCAGTGAAAGTGACATTTATCTCATTTCTGTTCAAGTCTCATATTACTGGTAAAAATACTTTGTACTGCAAGTTCTGTGAGTCATGCCAAATCAAGATATATGTATTGCATAATAACAGTCATCTGCATTCCCTTGTGATATTTAAAAACGGATTAAATGAAATATTCCTATAACTTTAACAATCTACACCCCATGTAAGTGATTCTGGTGTCAAGTCAATCAAGACACTGCCGTCAGGGATGATTATTAAAAAATACCTGACCTTTCTGTATAATATGGCCACCAGCCACACCCAACCTGCATCATTTATAAGCCGAATTCAATCAAACAGCTAAATCTCAGGCGTGCTTCATCCAATCCTCACGAAATTTGATCCACTTATGTAGCACTGGTCTACAGACATACCCTCAAACTTTGATGCCGATCGGTCAAACGGGGGTGCTATGGCCACTATCTGTATACTCCTAAGATCCACCTTAGGTCAAACAGCTAAATCTCAGGCTTGCTTCATCCAATCCTCACAAAATTTCACCCACTAATGTAGCACTGGCCCACAGACAGACCCTCCAACTTTGATGTCGATCGGTCAAACGGGGGCGCTATGGCGACTGTTCATATGTGTCTAAGAGCAAACTTGGCTGAGAAGGCCTAAAAATATTGAATAGAATTTATCCATGGAGCGCAGGCTCCACCTGTTGGCCAAACCATTTCAATTCCTATTTCAATCAAACAGCTAAATCTCAGGCATTCTTCATCCGATTCTCACCAAATTTTACCCACTAATGTAGCACGGCCTCCCAGAGAGACCCACCAACTTTGGTGCCGATCAGTCAAACAGGGGCGCTACAGCCACTGTTCATATGCCATCATCCCAAACCATATATTCAGTCAAGCTCAGGCACTTCACCAGACAGATCTACATTGGTGATATTTCTCCTAAGCAGGTGCAATTACATTTTCCTCCTGTTTCTCATCCACCCTTTTTCTTATCCTAACTAAACGTTTCTACTGTAACATCAACATGTCAGATCTCATGCTATTGTAGTACTGTTTCCTACTTTCTGACTATTTAAATGCATTGGCCAGCAATTACAGTCTCTATTTCATGTCCTATTATTATTGAACTTTTCATTTTATGCCATTGAACTTTTCATTTTATGCTGTGTACTCCATGTCTACCCACTTATTCTGTCCATTAGCTTCTCATGCTATCGTAGTAGTATTTCCTACTTTCTGACTATTTAAATGCATTGCCCAGCAGTTACGGTCTCTATTTTAAGTCCTATTATTATTGAACTTTTCATTTTATTCCATGTACTCCATTTCTACCCACTTATTCTTTCCATTAGCTTTGGAACCGCTTATCACTGCTTGCAGTTATATTATTAAGGTTCCAAAGCACGAAGTGCTATGGAACCTTATTGTTTTTCTTAGGATTATTATTATTATTATTATTTTTCTGCCCTAAAACTGAATGTACAGCCTAAACCGTAAGTGCTAGAATTATGAAACTTGGTACGATGATGTCAATTCCTCCCCGCTACTCAGATAATCCGACCCAACCATGTCGGCCAGATGGGGGCGCCGTGGCGCCCTCTAACGCGTTTTGATTGATATCTCCTGTCCTGTTAGTCCTATAATTGAAATTCATATTTCTACTGATAGAGACATCCTTGCCCTACCAACTTGCCATTTGGACTATGAAGCTCCGCCTACTTAGATTTTTTGCTAATTTGCATAATTTGCAAAACCTACTTTTGCTTGTAATTCCTACACCGTCTGACGGAATCAGACAAATGAGGTATCAAACCGATCAGGTCTCTGAGCTGATGAATAATAATTCAAATAACCCTGATATTGGTCTATCATACGGCCACTAGCCACGCCCAAAGTCTACGTAAATTTAGCCAGTATTGGTCTGACTGTTATAACTTGGCCATACCTTAGCCTACCTTCACCAAATTTGAAATCCTATCTCCGTACCCCATTCTGGGGACACTGTTGAAGGCGGGCCGCATTTCGTCAATAGGGGGCGCTACAACTAAAAACTGCCAATATCTCCTGACTTCCTTGACCGATCCAAATGAAATTTGGCATACATGTACTACTCTGAAGCCTGAGGTCAGGAATCTATCAGGGCAGTCATTAGTCATAAAACCCTAGCCACCATCAGCCAATCAAAATCAAGCAGCATTCTGACAGGCCTTTGACAGGCTTAACAACAGCTGATCTGAACAAAAATAGGCTTGTACATTTGTCTCCTAACCCCTAGCAATCCCTGCGAAGGCCACACCAATTGTCCACATGGGGGCGCTACAGCGACAGGATTTGCATTTCTGCTTATTTCTATTGAACTGTTAATGATAAAATTGAGATTTGTTACTTATCTAATGCACTGGCCCATGCCAAATTCAAAGCCATGTAGAACTTCATCCTATCTCTTTCCGCTTTTGCGTATTTTATAGGAGTCTGAAAACATGACATTTCGTTAACCTCCTTGGATTTTCAACCAACCTATGTAAATCTGGTATCATTCAAATCAGGAGACAGTCCTGGTATACAATTATTCAAAAAATCCTAAACTTTCTATAAGGTACGGCGACCAGCCACATCCAGACCATACAGGTGCCACGCCCACTTCAATCAGACAGCTGTATCTCAGGCCTGCCTCAGCCAATCACTACCAAACTTGAATATGTCATCAAGGACGGTAGTGGGTAAGGGCCCTCCAAATTTGGTGCCGATTGGTCAAACGGGGGCGCTACAGCAATGCAATATGTGTCTCTAAACCTGCAAAACCAGTGAAAGTGACATTTATCTCATTTCTGTTCAAGTCTCATATTACTGGTAAAAATCCTTTGTACTGCAAGTTCTGTGAGTCATGCCAAATCAAGATATATGTATTGCATAATAACAGTCATCTGCATTCCCTTGTGATATTTAAAAACGGATTAAATGAAATATTCCTATAACTTTAACAATCTACACCCCATGTAAGTGATTCTGGTGTCAAGTCAATCAAGACACTGCCGTCAGGGATGATTATTAAAAAATACCTGACCTTTCTGTATAATATGGCCACCAGCCACACCCAACCTGCATCATTTATAAGCCGATTTCAATCAAACAGCTAAATCTCAGGCATGCTTCATCCAATCCTCACGAAATTTGATCCACTTATGTAGCACTGGTCTACAGACATACCCTCAAACTTTGATGCCGATCGGTCAAACGGGGGTGCTATGGCCACTATCTGTATACTCCTAAGATCCACCTTAGGTCAAACAGCTAAATCTCAGGCTTGCTTCATCCAATCCTCACAAAATTTCACCCACTAATGTAGCACTGGCCCACAGACAGACCCTTCAACTTTGATGTCGATCGGTCAAACGGGGGCGCTATGGCGACTGTTCATATGTGTCTAAGAGCAAACTTGGCTGAGAAGGCCTAAAAGTATTGAATAGAATTTATCCATGGAGCGCAGGCTCCACCTGCTGGCCAAACCATTTCAATTCCTATTTCAATCAAACAGCTAAATCTCAGGCATTCTTCATCCGATTCTCACCAAATTTTACCCACTAATGTAGCACGGCCTCCCAGAGAGACCCACCAACTTTGGTGCCGATCAGTCAAACAGGGGCGCTACAGCCACTGTTCATATGCCATCATCCCAAACCATATATTCAGTCAAGCTCAGGCACTTCACCAGACAGATCTACATTGGTGATATTTCTCCTAAGCAGGTGCAATTACATTTTCCTCCTGTTTCTCATCCACCCTTTTTCTTATCCTAACTAAACGTTTCTACTGTAACATCAACATGTCAGATCTCATGCTATTGTAGTACTGTTTCCTACTTTCTGACAATTTAAATGCATTGGCCAGCAATTACAGTCTCTATTTCATGTCCTATTATTATTGAACTTTTCATTTTATGCCATTGAACTTTTCATTTTATGCTGTGTACTCCATGTCTACCCACTTATTCTGTCCATTAGCTTCTCATGCTATCGTAGTAGTATTTCCTACTTTCTGACTATTTAAATGCATTGCCCAGCAGTTACGGTCTCTATTTTATGTCCTATTATTATTGAACTTTTCATTTTATTCCATGTACTCCATTTCTACCCACTTATTCTTTCCATTAGCTTTGGAACCGCTTATCACTGCTTGCAGTTATATTTTATTATTATTTTTCTGCCCTAAAACTGAATGGGCAGCCCAAACTGTAAGTGCTAGAATTATCAAACTTGGTAGGATGATGTCAATTCCTCCCCGCTACTCAGATAATCCGACCCAACCATGTCGGCCAGATGGGGGCGCCGTGGCGCCCCCTAACGTGTTTTGATTGATATCTCCTGTCCTGTTAGTCCTATAATTGAAATTCATATTTCTACTGATAGAGACATCCTTGCCCTACCAACTTGCCATTTGGACTATTAAGCTCCGCCTACTTAGATTTTTTGCTAATTTGCATAATTTGCAAAACCTACTTTTGCTTGTAATTCCTACACCGTCTGACGGAATCAGACAAATGAGGTATCAAACTGATCAGGTCTGTGAGCTGATCCATAATCATTCAAATAACCCTGACATTTGTGTATGATACAGCCACTAGCCACGCCCAAAGACTACCTAAATTTAGCTAGTATTGGTCTGACTGTTATAACTTGGCCATACCCTAGCCTACCTTCACCAAATTTTAAATCCTATCCCCGTACCCCATTCTGGGGACACTGTTGAAGGCGGGCCGCATTTCGTCAATAGGGGGCGCTACAACTAAAAACTGCCAATATCTCCTGACTGCCTTTACCGATCCAAATGAAATTTGGCATACATGTACTACTCTGAAGCCTGAGGTCAGGTATCTATCAGGGCAGTCATTAATCATAAAACCCTAGCCACCATCAGCCAATCAAAATCAAGCAGCATTCTGACAGGCCTTTGACAGGCTTAACAACAGCTGATCTGAACAAAAATAGGCTTGTACATTTGTCTCCTAACCCCTAGCAACCCCTGCGAAGGCCACCCCAATTGTCCACATGGGGGCGCTACAGCGACAGGATTTGCATTTCTGCTTATTTCTATTGAACTGTTAATGATAAAATTGAGATTTGTTACTTATCTAATGCACTGGCCCATGCCAAATTCAAAGCCATGTAGAACTTCATCCTATCTCTTTCCGCTTTTGCGTATTTTATAGGAGTCTAAAAACATGACATTTCGTTAACCTCCTTGGATTTTCAACCAACCTATGTAAATCTGATATCATTCAAATCAGGAGACAGTCCTGGTATACAATTATTCAAAAAATCCTAAACTTTCTATAAGGTACGGCGACCAGCCACATCCAGACCATACAGGTGCCACGCCCACTTCAATCAGACAGCTGTATCTCAGGCCTGCCTCAGCCAATCACGACCAAACTTGAATATGTCATCAAGGACGGTAGTGGGTAAGGGCCCTCCAAATTTGGTGCCGATTGGTCAAACGGGGGCGCTACAGCAATGCAATATGTGTCTCTAAACCTGCAAAACCAGTGAAAGTGACATTTATCTCATTTCTGTTCAAGTCTCATATTACTGGTAAAAATCCTTTGTACTGCAAGTTCTGTGAGTCATGCCAAATCAAGATATATGTATTGCATAATAACAGTCATCTGCATTCCCTTGTGATATTTAAAAACGGATTAAATGAAATATTCCTATAACTTTAACAATCTACACCCCATGTAAGTGATTCTGGTGTCAAGTCAATCAAGACACTGCCGTCAGGGATGATTATTAAAAAATACCTGACCTTTCTGTATAATATGGCCACCAGCCACACCCAACCTGCATCATTTATAAGCCGATTTCAATCAAACAGCTAAATCTCAGGCAAGCTTCATCCCATCCTCACGAAATTTGATCCACTTATGTAGCACTGGCCCCCAGACAGACCCTCCAACTTTGGTGCCGATCAGTCAAACGGGGGCGCTACAGCCACTGTTCATATATGTCTAAGACCCACCTTAGTTAATTCAGCTGAAATATCCTTATTTTCCATCAAACATTCAAAGATTAATCACCCACTCCTTCATCTGAGTCCATATTTTCAATTTCCTTTTACTGTCCTGCCATCTGACTTTTACAAATTTATCAGCCTTCAATTATACTTTAGGCTGTGTAAACTGCAGGAATTGCAATTTTGTAATAAATTATCCAGCAGGTGGAGCCCTTGCTCCATTTATAAAATGCCATTGAATACTTTCAGCCTTTCTTCTGTCTAAATGAGCAGCCTATTCTGTCCATTAGCTTCTCATGCTATTGTAGTAGTATTTCCTACTTTCAGACTATTTAAATGCATTGGCCAGCAATTACAGTCTCTATTTCATATCCCATTATTATTGAACTTTTCATTTTATGCTATGTACTCCATGTCTACGCACTTATTCTGTCCATTAGCTTCTCATGCTATTGTAGTAGTATTTCCTTCTTTCTGACTATTTAAATGCATTGCCCAGCAGTTACGGTCTCTATTTTATGTCCTATTATTATTGAACTTTTCATTTTATTCCATGTACTCCATTTCTACCCACTTATTCTTTCCATTAGCTTTGGAACCGCTTATCACTGCTTGCAGTTATATTTATTATTATTTTTCTGCCCTAAAACTGAATGTACAGCCTAAACCGTAAGTGCTAGAATTGTGAAACTTGGTAGGATGATGTCAATTCCTCCCCGCTACTCAGATAATCCGATCCAACCATGTCGGCCAGATGGGGGCGCCGTGGCGCCCCCTAACGCGTTTTGATTGATATCTCCTGTCCTGTTAGTCCTATAATTGAAATTCATATTTCGTCTGATAGAGACATCCTTGCCCTACCAACTTGCCATTTGGACTATGAAGCTCCGCCTACTTAGATTTTTTGCTAATTTGCATAATTTGCAAAACCTACTTTTGCTTGTAATTCCTACACCGTCTGACGGAATCAGACAAATGAGGTATCAAACCGATCAGGTCTCTGAGCTGATGAATACTAATTCAAATAACCCTGATATTGGTCTATCATACGGCCACGAGCCACGCCCAAAGTCTACGTAAATTTAGCCAGTATTGGTCTGACTGTTATAACTTGGCCATACCTTAGCCTATCTTCACCAAATTTGAAATCCTATCTCCGTACCCCATTCTGGGGACACTGTTGAAGGCGGGCCGCATTTCGTCAATAGGGGGCGCTACAACTAAAAACTGCCAATATCTCCTGACTTCCTTGACCGATCCAAATGAAATTTGGCATACATGTACTACTCTGAAGCCTGAGGTCAGGAATCTATCAGGGCAGTCATTAATCATAAAACCCTAGCCACCATCAGCCAATCAAAATCAAGCAGCATTCTGACAGGCCTTTGACAGGCTTAACAACAGCTGATCTGAACAAAAATAGGCTTGTACATTTGTCTCCTAACCCCTAGCAATCCCTGCGAAGGCCACACCAATTGTCCACATGGGGGCGCTACAGCGACAGGATTTGCATTTCTGCTTATTTCTATTGAACTGTTAGTGATAAAATTGAGATTTGTTACTTATCTAATGCACTGGCCCATGCCAAATTCAAAGCCATGTAGAACTTCATCCTATCTCTTTCCGCTTTTGCGTATTTTATAGGAGTCTGAAAACATGACATTTCGTTAACCTCCTTGGATTTTCAACCAACCTATGTAAATCTGGTATCATTCAAATCAGGAGACAGTCCTGGTATACAATTATTCAAAAAATCCTAAACTTTCTATAAGGTACGGCGACCAGCCACATCCAGACCATACAGGTGCCACGCCCACTTCAATCAGACAGCTGTATCTCAGGCCTGCCTCAGCCAATCACTACCAAACTTGAATATGTCATCCAGGACGGTAGTGGGTAAGGGCCCTCCAAATTTGGTGCCGATTGGTCAAACGGGGGCGTTACAGCAATGCAAAATGTGTCTCTAAACCTGCAAAACCAGTGAAAGTGACATTTATCTCATTTCTGTTCAAGTCTCATATTACTGGTCAAAATCCTTTGTACTTCAAGTTCTGTGAGTCATGCCAAATCAAGATATATGTATTGCATAATAACAGTCATCTGCATTCCCTTGTGATATTTAAAAACTGATTAAATGAAATATTCCTATAACTTTAACAATCTACACCCCATGTAAGTGATTCTGGTGTCAAGTCAATCAAGACACTGCCGTCAGGGATGATTATTAAAAAATACCTGACCTTTCTGTATAATATGGCCACCAGCCACACCCAACCTGCATCATTTATAAGCCGATTTCAATCAAACAGCTAAATCTCAGGCATGCTTCATCCAATCCTCACGAAATTTGATCCACTTATGTAGCACTGGTCTACAGACATACCCTCAAACTTTGATGCCGATCGGTCAAACAGGGGTGCTATGGCCACTATCTGTATACTCCTAAGATCCACCTTAGGTCAAACAGCTAAATCTCAGGCTTGCTTCATCCAATCCTCACAAAATTTCACCCACTAATGTAGCACTGGCCCACAGACAGACCCTCCAACTTTGATGTCGATCGGTCAAACGGGGGCGCTATGGCGACTGTTCATATGTGTCTAAGAGCAAACTTGGCTGAGAAGGCCTAAAAATATTGAATAGAATTTATCCATGGAGCGCAGGCTCCACCTGCTGGCCAAACCATTTCAATTCCTATTTCAATCAAACAGCTAAATCTCAGGCATGCTTCATCCGATTCTCACCAAATTTTACCCACTAATGTAGCACGGCCTCCCAGAGAGACCAACCAACTTTGGTGCCGATCAGTCAAACGGGGGCGCTACAGCCACTGTTCATATATGTCTAAGACCCACCTTAGTTAATTCAGCTGAAATATCCTTATTTTCCATCAAACATTCAAAGATTAATCACCCACTCCTTCATCTGAGTCCATATTTTCAATTTCCTTTTACTGTCCTGCCATCTGACTTTTACAAATTTATCAGCCTTCAATTATACTTTAGGCTGTGTAAACTGCAGCAATTGCAATTTTGTAATAAATTATCTAGCAGGTGGAGCCCTTGCTCCATTTATAAAATGCCATTGAATACTTTCAGCCTTTCTTCTGTCTAAATGATCAGCCTATTCTGTCCATTAGCTTCTCATGCTATTGTAGTAGTATTTCCTACTTTCTGACTATTTAAATGCATTGGCCAGCAATTACAGTCTCTATTTCATGTCCCATTATTATTGAACGTTTCATTTTATGCTGTGTACTCCATGTCTACCCACCTATTCTTTCCATTAGCTTTGGAACCATTTATCACTGCTTGCAGTTATATTTAAGGTTCCAAAGCACGAAGTGCAATGGAACCTTATTGTTTTTCTTAGGATTATTATTATTATTTTTCTGCCCTAAAACTGAATGTACAGCCTAAACCGTAAGTGCTAGAATTATGAAACTTGGTAGGATGATGTCAATTCCTCCCCGCTACTCAGATCATCCGACCCAACCATGTCGGCCAGATGGGGGCGCCGTGGCGCCCTCTAACGCGTTTTGATTGATATCTCCTGTCCTGTTAGTCCTATAATTGAAATTCATATTTCTACTGATAGAGACATCCTTGCCCTACCAACTTGCCATTTGGACTATTAAGCTCCGCCTACTTAGATTTTTTGCTAATTTGCATAATTTGCAAAACCTACTTTTGCTTGTAATTCCTACACCGTCTGACGGAATCAGACAAATGAGGTATCAAACCGATCAGGTCTCTGAGCTGATGAATACTAATTCAAATAACCCTGATATTGGTCTATCATACAGCCACTAGCCACGCCCAAAAACTACCTAAATTTAGCTAGTATTTGTCTGACTGTTATAACTTGGCCATACCCTAGCCTACCTTCACCAAATTTTAAATCCTATCCCCGTACCCCATTCTGGGGACACTGTTGAAGGCGGGCCGCATTTCGTCAATAGGGGGCGCTACAACTAAAAACTGCCAATATCTCCTGACTTCCTTGACCGATCCAAATGAAATTTGGCATACATGTACTACTCTGAAGCCTGAGGTCAGGTATCTATCAGGGCAGTCATTAATCATAAAACCCTAGCCACCATCAGCCAATCAAAATCAAGCAGCATTCTGACAGGCCTTTGACAGGCTTAACAACAGCTGATCTGAACAAAAATAGGCTTGTACATTTGTCTCCTAACCACTAGCAATCCCTGCGAAGGCCACACCAATTGTCCACATGGGGGCGCTACAGTGACAGGATTTGCATTTCTGCTTATTTCTATTGAACTGTTAATGATAAAATTGAGATTTGTTACTTATCTAATGCACTGGCCCATGCCAAATTCAAAGCCATGTAGAACTTCATCCTATCTCTTTCCGCTTTTGCGTATTTTATAGGAGTCTAAAAACATGACATTTCGTTAACCTCCTTGGATTTTCAACCAACCTATGTAATTCTGATATCATTCAAATCAGGAGACGGTCCTGGTATACAATTATTCAAAAAATCCTAAACTTTCTATAAGGTACGGCGACCAGCCACATCCAGACCATACAGGTGCTACGCCCGCTTCAATCAGACAGCTGTATCTCAGGCCTGCCTCAGCCAATCACGACCAAACTTGAATAAGTCATCAAGGACGGTAGTGGGTAAGGGCCCTCCAAATTTGGTGCCGATCGGTCAAACGGGGGCGCTACAGCAATGCAATATGTGTCTCTAAACCTGCAAAACCAGTGAAAGTGACATTTATCTCATTTCTGTTCAAGTCTCATATTACTGGTAAAAATCCTTTGTACTGCAAGTTCTGTGAGTCATGCCAAATCAAGATATATGTATTGCATAATAACAGTCATCTGCATTCCCTTGTGATATTTAAAAACGGATTAAATGAAATATTCCTATAACTTTAACAATCTACACCCCATGTAAGTGATTCTGGTGTCAAGTCAATCAAGACACTGCCGTCAGGGATGATTATTAAAAAATACCTGACCTTTCTGTATAATATGGCCACCAGCCACACCCAACCTGCATCATTTATAAGCCGATTTCAATCAAACAGCTAAATCTCAGGCGTGCTTCATCCAATCCTCACGAAATTTGATCCACTTATGTAGCACTGGTCTACAGACATACCCTCAAACTTTGATGCCGATCGGTCAAACGGGGGTGCTATGGCCACTATCTGTATACTCCTAAGATCCACCTTAGGTCAAACAGCTAAATCTCAGGCATGCTTCATCCAATCCTCACGAAATTTGATGCACAAATGTACCACTTGCTCACAGACAGACCCTCCAACTTTGATGCCGTATCGGTCAAATGGGGGTGCTACGGCGACTGTTCATATGTGTCTAAGAGCAAACTTGGCTGAGAAGGCCTAAAAGTATTGAATAGAAATTATCCATGGAGCGCAGGCTCCACCTGCTGGCCAAACCATTTCAATTCCTATTTCAATCAAACAGCTAAATCTCAGGCACTCTTCATCCGATTCTCACCAAATTTTACCCACTAATGTAGCACGGCCTCCCACAGAGACCCACCAACTTTGGTGCCGATCAGTCAAACAGGGGCGCTACAGCCACTGTTCATATGCCATCATCCCAAACCATATATTCAGTCAAGCTCAGGCACTTCACCAGACAGATCTACATTGGTGATATTTCTCCTAAGTAGATGCAATTACATTTTCCTCCTGTTTCTCATCCACCCTTTTTCTTATCCTAACTAAACATTTCTACTGTAACATCAACATGTCAGATCTCATGCTATTGTAGTACTGCTTCCTACTTTCTGACTATTTAAATGCATTGGCCAGCAATTACAGTCTCTATTTCATGTCCTATTATTATTGAACTTTTCATTTTATGCCATTGAACTTTTCATTTTATGCTGTGTACTCCATGTCTACCCACTTATTCTGTCCATTAGTTTCTCTTGCTATCGTAGTAGTATTTCCTACTTTCTGACTATTTAAATGCATTGGCCAGCAATTACAGTCTCTATTTCATGTCCCATTATTATTGAACTTTTCATTTTATGCTGTGTACTCCATGTCTACCCACCTATTCTTTCCATTAGCTTTGGAACCATTTATCACTGCTTGCAGTTATATTTAAGGTTCCAAAGCACGAAGTGCAATGGAACCTTATTGTTTTTCTTAGGATTATTATTATTATTTTTCTGCCCTAAAACTGAATGTACAGCCTAAACCGTAAGTGCTAGAATTATGAAACTTGGTAGGATGATGTCAATTCCTCCCCGCTACTCAGATCATCCGACCCAACCATGTCGGCCAGATGGGGGCGCCGTGGCGCCCTCTAACGCGTTTTGATTGATATCTCCTGTCCTGTTAGTCCTATAATTGAAATTCATATTTCTACTGATAGAGACATCCTTGCCCTACCAACTTGCCATTTGGACTATTAAGCTCCGCCTACTTAGATTTTTTGCTAATTTGCATAATTTGCAAAACCTACTTTTGCTTGTAATTCCTACACCGTCTGACGGAATCAGACAAATGAGGTATCAAACCGATCAGGTCTCTGAGCTGATGAATACTAATTCAAATAACCCTGATATTGGTCTATCATACAGCCACTAGCCACGCCCAAAAACTACCTAAATTTAGCTAGTATTTGTCTGACTGTTATAACTTGGCCATACCCTAGCCTACCTTCACCAAATTTTAAATCCTATCCCCGTACCCCATTCTGGGGACACTGTTGAAGGCGGGCCGCATTTCGTCAATAGGGGGCGCTACAACTAAAAACTGCCAATATCTCCTGACTTCCTTGACCGATCCAAATGAAATTTGGCATACATGTACTACTCTGAAGCCTGAGGTCAGGTATCTATCAGGGCAGTCATTAATCATAAAACCCTAGCCACCATCAGCCAATCAAAATCAAGCAGCATTCTGACAGGCCTTTGACAGGCTTAACAACAGCTGATCTGAACAAAAATAGGCTTGTACATTTGTCTCCTAACCACTAGCAATCCCTGCGAAGGCCACACCAATTGTCCACATGGGGGCGCTACAGCGACAGGATTTGCATTTCTGCTTATTTCTATTGAACTGTTAATGATAAAATTGAGATTTGTTACTTATCTAATGCACTGGCCCATGCCAAATTCAAAGCCATGTAGAACTTCATCCTATCTCTTTCCGCTTTTGCGTATTTTATAGGAGTCTAAAAACATGACATTTCGTTAACCTCCTTGGATTTTCAACCAACCTATGTAATTCTGATATCATTCAAATCAGGAGACAGTCCTGGTATACAATTATTCAAAAAATCCTAAACTTTCTATAAGGTACGGCGACCAGCCACATCCAGACCATACAGGTGCCACGCCCACTTCAATCAGACAGCTGTATCTCAGGCCTGCCTCAGCCAATCATGACCAAACTTGAATAAGTCATCAAGGACGGTAGTGGGTAAGGGCCCTCCAAATTTGGTGCCGATCGGTCAAACGGGGGCGCTACAGCAATGCAATATGTGTCTCTAAACCTGCAAAACCAGTGAAAGTGACATTTATCTCATTTCTGTTCAAGTCTCATATTACTGGTAAAAATCCTTTGTACTGCAAGTTCTGTGAGTCATGCCAAATCAAGATATATGTATTGCATAATAACAGTCATCTGCATTCCCTTGTGATATTTAAAAACGGATTAAATGAAATATTCCTATAACTTTAACAATCTACACCCCATGTAAGTGATTCTGGTGTCAAGTCAATCAAGACACTGCCGTCAGGGATGATTATTAAAAAATACCTGACCTTTCTGTATAATATGGCCACCAGCCACACCCAACCTGCATCATTTATAAGCCGATTTCAATCAAACAGCTAAATCTCAGGCGTGCTTCATCCAATCCTCACGAAATTTGATCCACTTATGTAGCACTGGTCTACAGACATACCCTCAAACTTTGATGCCGATCGGTCAAACGGGGGTGCTATGGCCACTATCTGTATACTCCTAAGATCCACCTTAGGTCAAACAGCTAAATCTCAGGCTTGCTTCATCCAATCCTCACAAAATTTCACCCACTAATGTAGCACTGGCCCACAGACAGACCCTCCAACTTTGATGTCGATCGGTCAAACGGGGGCGCTATGGCGACTGTTCATATGTGTCTAAGAGCAAACTTGGCTGAGAAGGCCTAAAAATATTGAATAGAATTTATCCATGGAGCGCAGGCTCCACCTGCTGGCCAAACCATTTCAATTCCTATTTCAATCAAACAGCTAAATCTCAGGCATGCTTCATCCGATTCTCACCAAATTTTACCCACTAATGTAGCACGGCCTCCCAGAGAGACCAACCAACTTTGGTGCCGATCAGTCAAACGGGGGCGCTACAGCCACTGTTCATATATGTCTAAGACCCACCTTAGTTAATTCAGCTGAAATATCCTTATTTTCCATCAAACATTCAAAGATTAATCACCCACTCCTTCATCTGAGTCCATATTTTCAATTTCCTTTTACTGTCCTGCCATCTGACTTTTACAAATTTATCAGCCTTCAATTATACTTTAGGCTGTGTAAACTGCAGCAATTGCAATTTTGTAATAAATTATCTAGCAGGTGGAGCCCTTGCTCCATTTATAAAATGCCATTGAATACTTTCAGCCTTTCTTCTGTCTAAATGATCAGCCTATTCTGTCCATTAGCTTCTCATGCTATTGTAGTAGTATTTCCTACTTTCTGACTATTTAAATGCATTGGCCAGCAATTACAGTCTCTATTTCATGTCCCATTATTATTGAACTTTTCATTTTATGCTGTGTACTCCATGTCTACCCACCTATTCTTTCCATTAGCTTTGGAACCATTTATCAATGCTTGCAGTTATATTTAAGGTTCCAAAGCACGAAGTGCTATGGAAACTTATTGTTTTTCTTAGGATTATTATTATTAAGGTTCCAAAGCACGAAGTGCAATGGAACCTTATTGTTTTTCTTAGGATTATTATTAAGGTTCCAAAGCACGAAGTGCAATGGAACCTTATTGTTTTTCTTAGGATTATTAAGGTTCCAAAGCACGAAGTGCTATGGAAACTTATTGTTTTTCTTAGGATTATTATTATTATTATTATTATTATTATTTTTCTGCCCTAAAACTGAATGTACAGCCTAAACCGTAAGTGCTAGAATTATGAAACTTGGTACGATGATGTCAATTCCTCCCCGCTACTCAGATAATCCGACCCAACCATGTCGGCCAGATGGGGGCGCCGTGGCGCCCCCTAACGCGTTTTGATTGATATCTCCTGTCCTGTTAGTCCTATAATTGAAATTCATATTTCTACTGATAGAGACATCCTTGCCCTACCAACTTGCCATTTGGACTATTAAGCTCCGCCTACTTAGATTTTTTGCTAATTTGCATAATTTGCAAAACCTACTTTTGCTTGTAATTCCTACACCGTCTGACGGAATCAGACAAATGAGGTATCAAACTGATCAGGTCTCTGAGCTGATGAATAATAATTCAAATAACCCTGATATTGGTCTATCATACGGCCACTAGCCACGCCCAAAGTCTACGTAAATTTAGCCAGTATTGGTCTGACTGTTATAACTTGGCCATACCTTAGCCTACCTTCACCAAATTTGAAATCCTATCTCCGTACCAAATTCTGGGGACACTATTGAAGGCGGGCCGCATTTCGTCAATAGGGGGCGCTACAACTAAAAACTGCCAATATCTCCTGACTTCCTTGACCGATCCAAATGAAATTTGGCATACATGTACTACTCTGAAGCCTGAGGTCAGGAATCTATCAGGGCAGTCATTAGTCATAAAACCCTAGCCACCATCAGCCAATCAAAATCAAGCAGCATTCTGACAGGCCTTTGACAGGCTTAACAACAGCTGATCTGAACAAAAATAGGCTTGTACATTTGTCTCCTAACCCCTAGCAACCCCTGCGAAGGCCACCCCAATTGTCCACATGGGGGCGCTACAGCGACAGGATTTGCATTTCTGCTTATTTCTATTGAACTGGTTAATGATAAAATTGAGATTTGTTACTTATCTAATGCACTGGCCCATGCCAAATTCAAATCCATGTAGAACTTCATCCTATCTCTTTCCGCTTTTGCGTATTTTATAGGAGTCTAAAAACATGACATTTCGTTAACCTCCTTGGATTTTCAACCAACCTATGTATATCTAGTATTATTCAAATCAGGAGACAGTCCTGGTATACAATTATTCAAAAAATCCTAAACTTTCTATAAGGTACGGCGACCAGCCACATCCAGACCATACAGGTGCCACGCCCACTTCAATCAGACAGCTGTATCTCAGGCCTGCCTCAGCCAATCACTACCAAACTTGAATATGCCATCAAGGACGGCAGTGGGTAAGGGCCCTCCAAATTTGGTGCCGATTGGTCAAACGGGGGCGCTACAGCAATGCAATATGTGTCTCTAAACCTGCAAAACCAGTGAAAGTGACATTTATCTCATTTCTGTTCAAGTCTCATATTACTGGTAAAAATCCTTTGTACTGCAAGTTCTGTGAGTCATGCCAAATCAAGATATATGTATTGCATAATAACAGTCATCTGCATTCCCTTGTGATATTTAAAAACGGATTAAATGAAATATTCCTATAACTTTAACAATCTACACCGCATGTAAGTGATTCTGGTGTCAAGTCAATCAAGACACTGCCGTCAGGGATGATTATTAAAAAATACCTGACCTTTATGTATAATATGGCCACCAGCCACACCCAACCTGCATCATTTATAAGCCGATTTCAATCAAACAGCTAAATCTCAGGCATGCTTCATCCAATCCTCACGAAATTTGATCCACTTATGTAGCACTGGTCTACAGACATACCCTCAAACTTTGATGCCGATCGGTCAAACGGGGGTGCTATGGCCACTATCTGTATACCCCTAAGATCCACCTTAGGTCAAACAGCTAAATCTCAGGCTTGCTTCATCCAATCTTCACAAAATTTCACCCACTAATGTAGCACTGGCCCACAGACAGACCCTCCAACTTTGATGTCGATCGGTCAAACGGGGGCGCTACAGCCACTGTTCATATGCCATCATCCCAAACCATATATTCAGTCAAGCTCAGGCACTTCACCAGACAGATCTACATTGGTGATATTTCTCCTAAGTAGATGCAATTACATTTTCCTCCTGTTTCTCATCCACCCTTTTTCTTATCCTAACTAAACATTTCTACTGTAACATCAACATGTCAGATCTCATGCTATTGTAGTACTGCTTCCTACTTTCTGACTATTTAAATGCATTGGCCAGCAATTACAGTCTCTATTTCATGTCCTATTATTATTGAACTTTTCATTTTATGCCATTGAACTTTTCATTTTATGCTGTGTACTCCATGTCTACCCACTTATTCTGTCCATTAGTTTCTCATGCTATCGTAGTAGTATTTCCTACTTTCTGACTATTTAAATGCATTGCCCAGCAGTTACGGTCTCTATTTTATGTCCTATTATTATTGAACTTTTCATTTTATTCCATGTACTCCATTTCTACCCACTTATTCTTTCCATTAGCTTTGGAACCGCTTATCACTGCTTGCAGTTATATTTTATTATTATTTTTCTGCCCTAAAACTGAATGTACAGCCTAAACCGTAAGTGCTAGAATTATGAAACTTGGTAGGATGATGTCAATTCCTCCCCGCTACTCAGATCATCCGACCCAACCATGTCGGCCAGATGGGGGCGCCGTGGCGCCCCCTAACGCGTTTTGATTGATATCTCCTGTCCTGTTAGTCCTATAATTGAAATTCATATTTCTACTGATAGAGACATCCTTGCCCTACCAACTTGCCATTTGGACTATTAAGCTCCGCCTACTTAGATTTTTTGCTAATTTGCATAATTTGCAAAACCTACTTTTGCTTGTAATTCCTACACCGTCTGACGGAATCAGACAAATGAGGTATCAAACTGATCAGGTCTCTGAGCTGATGAATACTAATTCAAATAATCCTGATATTGGTCTATCATACGGCCACTAGCCACGCCCAAAGTCTACGTAAATTTAGCCAGTATTGGTCTGACTGTTATAACTTGGCCATACCTTAGCCTACCTTCACCAAATTTGAAATCCTATCTCTGTACCAAATTCTGGGGACACTGTTGAAGGCGGGCCGCATTTCGTCAATAGGGGGCGCTACAACTAAAAACTGCCAATATCTCCTGACTTCCTTGACCGATCCAAATGAAATTTGGCATACATGTACTACTCTGAAGCCTGAGGTCAGGAATCTATCAGGGCAGTCATTAGTCATAAAACCCTAGCCACCATCAGCCAATCAAAATCAAGCAGCATTCTGACAGGCCTTTGACAGGCTTAACAACAGCTGATCTGAACAAAAATAGGCTTGTACATTTGTCTCCTAACCCCTAGCAACCCCTGCGAAGGCCACCCCAATTGTCCACATGGGGGCGCTACAGCGACAGGATTTGCATTTCTGCTTATTTCTATTGAACTGTTAATGATAAAATTGAGATT
>NW_026043451.1:0-40006 GCF_023856365.1 Brienomyrus brachyistius
GATTAAATTCTCCTTGTTTGTAATTTCCCCATGTAATCCACTGCCTTGTGGTAAGAGGTGCAAAAGTCAGACGCGTTGAATGATGAGGATACGATATTGAGTTTAGTTCTTGAGAGGATTTATTCATATGATATTTTAACACACAGTACTTTGAACTGGTTTGTTTGGCGCAAAAGGGCCGATATGCAGACACCATCACACATGGCAAATACGGTCAATGACTGTTTCACTTTGCACCTTCAGCCCTGAGCCGCGTAATCTCAGCACCTTTAATAACAACCATTGCTGCCTCCTACAGGTGGGAATACACTTAGACAATAGTAAATATCACTAAGGCAGGCAAGTACCTCTCGTTTCAAGTGTTGCAATACTATATAACATTATATTATAAACAATAAATACGAATAAATAAAAACATTAAACAAATAAACATAATCAATAATATTCATGAATAATTATGCTTAATATACAAATAAAAGAATAGCTCCTGCAGATGATTTCAGATAACTACTGGAACAATGAGTTCTGGAGGGGAGCAAGCTCTGTTACATGCTATAGAAATGTTGATCTGATTCCTTTCATTATCAGATTGTTACCACTGTTAAAAACCACAGATATTGTATTCTGATTGTATGCATTTCCTTATTAGGGCATGTCAGTTACTTCTGTTAAAAAATCCGTTTATTCTGACGTCGTAAATTTCCTGATCAGAGTTTACCCTCTTTAAAGTGATGGAGGTCCACTTGTGCGAAAGATACATCGATATGCATATGAGATTTCGTTTGTGCCAAAAATATGTAAATAGCACACAGTCCATGTCGACTGAGCATGTGACAAAGAATTTTTCTGTGACAATTCTATTTTGTCAATGAGTTTGTCTGTGGAGCCCCTGAAGGGACCTAATGGTGTCCGCTAATTAGATACCCAGAAATAAACTGTGTGGCTCCTGCCCAAGCATTGCTGCCCAAACAGCAGCTTCCTCCTTATGCCACCGAGGGAGGAGTAGCCAGTGGTTCCCCTGCCCCTTCCCCTCTCCCCCCTGCAGACGAGGATCATAACCATTCAGCACCCGACTCTACCTCCTTCTCGGTGAAGAAGTGCCGTGGCGAAACACTCAGGCAGCAGGACGAGGTAGCAGAAATTCTTGCCCCTATGTTGGTATGTCCAAATCCTCAAGGGGGAGATAAGGTTTGCTCATCTGACACTGTAGATGAAGGAGTTGAACATAAGAACATAAGAACTATACAAACGAGACGAGGCCATTCGGCCCATCAAGCTCGCTTGGGGAGAACTAAACTAATAGCTCAGAGTCGTTAAAATCTTATCTAGCTCTGATTTAAAGGAACCCAAGGATTCAGCTTGCACTACATTATCAGGAAGACTATTCCATACTCTACACGCTGCGTAAAGAAGTGCTTCCTTAAATCCAGCTTGAAATGTTCTCCCGCTAATTTCCACCTATGGCCACGAGTTCGTGTATTTAAACTAATGCTGAAGTAACTATTTGGTTGAACAGCATCCAAACCTGTTAGAATCTTATATACCTGGATCATGTCCCCCCTCAATCTCCTTTGCTTGAGACTGAACAGATTTAGCTCAAGTAACCGTTCCTCGTATGACATTCCTCTAAGACCAGGAATCATTTTTGTGGCCCTACGCTGCACCTTTTCTAAGGCCACAATGTCCTTTTTAAGATATGGTGACCAAACCTGCACACAATATTCTAGGTGAGGTCTCACCAAGGAATTGTATAATCTTAGCATTACCTCCCTTGACTTAAACTCCACACACCTGGAGATATACCCCAACATCCTATTGGCCTTTTTTATTGCTTCCCCACACTGGCGAGAATGGGACATGGAAGCATCAACATACACACCAAGGTCTTTCTCATGATCAGCTACCTTTATTTCAGTGACACCCATGAAATACCTGTACTTTATATTTCTGCTCCCTAGATGGAGTACCTTATATTTATCGACGTTAAATTTCATCTGCCAGGTATCGGCCCAGTCACTAATTAAATCAAGATCCCGCTGTAGCTGCTGAGCCACTAATTCAGTATCTGCTACACCACCCACCTTGGTGTCATCTGCAAATTTCACCAGTTTACTGTATATATTGGTATCCATATCATTTATGTAAATTAGGAACAATAGTGGTCCTAAAATCGAACCCTGCGGTACCCCACTATGAACGCAAGCCCACTGTGAGTTGAAGGACATTGCCAGTGACCTGCTGGACCCCAGGCAGAACAGGCCTCACCATGCGACAGCCCTTCAGAGACTGGTCCTCCTGCGCATGGACTGGGGCATGATGCATCAGTTTAAACAGGAGCCTGGTAAATCCTGCGAGTGCTACACCAAGCGACTGATGGCAGCATTCTCCAACTACAGTGGGATGGACTCCACAACGGACCGAGAGTGTATGTGATGTAAAATACACTAAGATAGGTAAAAACTCTTTTGTGGACTAAGTAAAACAAACATTTTATGTTCTAGTTTTCTTAAAACTACTGAAACAAATAATTGGCTACACTGCAGTTCCGCTGTTTTGTTTGGCACCCCTGCATGTCGTGCATTGTGTGGAAAAAACCTGAAGGCTGAGGAATGTTACGTAACACAGCTAGAATGTAAAAACTCTCTCTGGTGTAATTCACTGCATAAAACCAATGGTGTTAAGTGTGATGTCTTCTTCATAACACTCCCTGATGTTTGTGTCCGTGACCATGAGATAGGGTGGGCTGCTTTTCTTCCTTCCTTTGACTAGTATTCCTCCTAAATTGTTCATCTGTATTTGCTGCATTGGTACTTGATGTGCGTGTGCCTTGTGTCACGATCGCCATTTAACGGGAGCGGCGGACGGGCAAGAAACAGGCAAGGCAGGCAGGATACGGGGATTTATTAGGAACACGGGGTGCAGGAAACATCTCACGCAGACGGACTTCAATGACGGACACTGAACTCTAGTAAGACATGAACTCAAATAGACAGGACTGATTGAAAATAATCGGACACAGCTGGGTACGATCAGGGAAGCACACGTGGATAATCAGGGGGCGTGGCACACACGGTGGTCAGACTGTCCGGGACCTCCTCGGGGACTAGGGCAGGAAAGTCTGGAGCTGGGTCAGGGACAGGAGTGGGGCCAGGAACAAGAGCCCCAGGGGGCACAGTCATTTGAGGCGGAGGGAGCGCCTCGGGCGTGGGCTCTGGGGCCGCAGGGGGCAGCGGAGGCGGCTGCTCAGGAGCTACGGGCAAAGCAGGCGGCGGCTGCTCGGGCTCTGGGGCCGCAGGGGGCAGCGGAGGCGGCTGCTCGGGCTGCGCAGGAGCTATGGGCGACGAAGGCAACTGCTCAGACGCTGTAGCAGGAACCCAGGACTTTATGCTCAGCCCACTGCTGTTAACTCCGATGACTCACAACTGAGCAGCAATGCACATTTCGAATTCCATCATCAACATCAGGCAGATGACAAGACTGTTGTGGGTCTCATCAATAAAAACGGTGACTCAGCATACAAAGAGGAAGTGTGATGACTATCGGACTGCTGCAGAGCCAACAACCTGTCTCTGAATGTTGACCAAAGAGATGGTTGTTGACGTTAGAAGAACACAAAACACAGAGTGACCACTCTCTGCTGCACATCGATGGCTCATCTGTGGAGATCGTAGAGAGTACCAGATTCCTTGTTGTCCATCTGGCGGAGAATCTCACCAGGTCCTTCAACATCAGCTCCATAGTAAGGAAAGCACAGCAGCACCTCTACTCTCCACGGAAGCTCAGAAAAGCCCATCTCCCATTCTCACACTCTATTGGGGAACTGTTGAAAGCACCCTGAGCAGCTGCATCACGGTCTGCTTTGAGAACTGTGTCGCCTCAGATCACAAGTCCCTACAACAGATAGTGATGACAGGTGAGAAAATCATTGGGAGTATCGTGTTAGAGAAATATGTACTTTTTTTATCATCATTTTGCTAGACGCTTAGAAACAACACCCTGCCGCAGCTTGATCTTAATTGAGCAATAACACGTCTCAAGAACTGTCGCTTGAATATTTCCACCCCATATATGGTGACAAACAATGTTCAATGTCAGTTGCATATCCTGTTTGTGTACCTCAATAAAAGACACTGCGAGGGGAGTTACTCTTTCGAAGTTGGCTGAGTTCGACTGAGAGGCTGACACCTCGAGGTCAGGACCGGGCTTCCCTTTGTAAGGAAAAGTGGTAAAAATGTCCCAAGGTTCTTGGTTGATCATTTGAATGCAGACAATGTTAGGATTTATGATCATGGGGGAAGCCAGGGAGAGAATGGGGGTTCCAGTTGGCACCACTATGGTGATAAGGATAAGATAGGTGATAAGAATTGAATTACAATGATCATAAAAGTCTCCACCCTGTCCTGTCCCGTCCCTGTCTCAGGATCCTCACACTCCAGGGGGTCACTCTTTATATGTAAATTCACTCACAACACCTACACACAACACCTTGGTGGGGAGGGCCTTTTTGGGTATAAAGGGGGGTGAAGAACTGTCTTCAATTTGTATCTGAGCTGCCTTTCAGTACCCGGTGTGTCTCTACACTGTATTACATTGTATTATTTTTGCTGTTCAATAAACCATCATTTTGCTGAAACTGCGGAGACTCTGCAAGTGGATTCCCTACACCTTGCAGCAAGTAAAACGTCATCACAGCTGTCTGCGTTGTTCTGTGTTCAGAGACTGGTTTGTTTCCAGCGCATCTTCAGAAGAAGATAACCCTAACATATCTCTCCCCTCCATCACAGATATTCACACCACACACTGCATCCGCAAAGCCACCACCATTGTGGATGACCCCACCCACCCCTCACATTATCGTTTCACCCTCCTGCCTTCTGGAAATAGGTCCCGGAGCATTCGGGCCTTTACAGCCAGACTCAAACAGCTTTATCCCCCATGCCGTCAGACTACTGAACTCTCAGGGACTAATCTGATACCACACACACATACACTCATTAACACACTTTATTATTTAACTACTATTTTTTATCTTATTGTCGCCATGTTTACAGTTACTTTTATTTATTTTTATTGCTACCTCATTGGACAACCAAACTGCGCCTTCTCAGTACTGGGTTTACTGTGCTGTTTGTGCTCGTTGGTGTCAGTTGTCCTCTCTTTTTGCACTGTCCTGCAATGTTTGCACAGTTTTTGCTCATTATGCACCATACAGTATGTTGCTAGGTTGGTATGTGTTAGTCTTCTGTTAATTTAAGTAGCACCTTGGTCCGAGGGAAACAGTTTCTTTTGTAACTGTACTATACTCAACTGTGTAAAGTTAAAAATAACATTAAAGACCTACTTGACTTTTACTGAACAGGTGCTAAAGTGAAATTACTTGCTTCTGGGAAAGAACTCCAGCTGAAATTCTGTACAACAATTATGGGAGACATATGGGAAGGACGCGGTGTCAGACCTGCCCCAGTGGGACGAATGTGGTTTTCCTAGTAACAGCAGCTTCAGTCCCAATCAGATAAGCCAGATGCGTCTGAAATTAGAGGAACGGGATCAGACTGGTTGCTCAGGGACTAATGTGGTAGAACTAAAACAGAGACAAATTGGACGGTGTTTCAATTGTGGGAAAATGAGACAAAGCAGGCAGAGGAGATGCGGGTGGCAAAGAAGCATGAGATAAGGAATGCAGAGAATGTGGATGAGGGTGAGACTCCTGTGAAAACTGTGTATTGAAAATTAGGGCCATAGTATTGTCATCCATCCTGTCAGGGTATGGAAATACACTGAGGGTAAATGGCCTAATGCAGGAAGTGTCTTAATCCTATAACATCCAGCTGATTCAGGCTGTGGGGGACAGTGTAGTACTGCACTCTTCTGGCTGGGACCTTGAATAAATGAATGAATGTTACATTTATACAGCCCTTTTCTAAGATACACAAAGAGCTTTACAGAAGCACTGGGGAGCCACTTCAACCCAAACGTGAGGCAGCAGGAGAGGGGGCCCAGGCAGAGAGAACAGCCAACAAGACGGGTGCTTCCACAGACAGGACGGGGGCCCCGGCAGACCAACGCTGACGACTCCTGGGACCAAGTCAACAGAGCAGCTGTCGTCATTGTGACTCACCCTCATACATCCATCCATTGTCTAAACCGCTTATGCTACTGGGTCGCGGGGGGTCCAGAGCCTATCCTGGCAGGATCTGTGCACGAGGCAGGGAACAACCCAGGACGGGGGGGCAGCTCATTGCAAGGCACATTCACACACCATTCACACACACATGCACTCCTACGGCCAATTTAGCAAGAGAGAACATGCAAACTCCCCACACATGTGACCCAGGCGGAGACTCGAACCTGAGTCCCAGTGGTGGGAGGTAACAGTGCTAATCACTGCACCACCAAGCAGCCCCACCCTCATACATGATTTCTGATTCTTGATTTTAATCCCCTTTTCTGTTTTTGGCAACATATAAAGTGCTGTGAATGTCACTGTCAGATTGTCATATCATCCTCCAGTTGTCCCTTGTCACCCTGGATGCACATTGAGTGTTTGCTAAATATTTTATCTTGTAGTGTTCCTGATTTTTTCCTGTGTTTTAATTTGCAATTCTCAAATTTCATGACTGGCATCCGTGGGGACGATTAATTAAACCTGTTAACTCTGCACTTCAATTTCAAACTGTTGGTAACATGTGTACATATTTTTGTCTGATCTTTTCACCACCAGGTGGCGATATAGCAACTCCAGAGTTATTGATGGCTAGAACAAAAAAAAACACAGTAACACAGAGGTGTAGCTAAAAATTCTGGGCCCTGACAGAATGTCACCTTGCGCCCTCTGTCGAATTTTACATTCTGTGAAAGAGATTTGTTGAGCCATCTTCCAATGTAATCCAATCCAGCTCTTTATTTGAAAAGCACTTTAAACAACCTTATGGACCAAAGTGCTGCACAAAGGAATAAATAAAAACATTCACACACTTAAAAACGAAGTAAAAGAAATTTAATAAAAACCAAAACATTCAATGTGAGTAAAAGGCCATTAATAAAAATTTAAAAAAATCAATTAATTAATAAAGAAAAGGCTAAGATTAAAATAAGATTTACTATTAAAATTAACATCTCACAATGTGTCAAAGGTGAAGGAGAAGAGATTAGAAGAGATTTAAAAACGGACAGAGGGGATTCCTCTCTAATGTGAAAAGGCAAGTCATTCCACATTTTAGGAGCTGCGACTGCAAAGGCTCGATCCCCTCTAAGCTCACGCTGAGTCTTAGGAACCGTCAGGAACAGCTGATCAGCTGACCTGAGAGAGCGGGTGGGGGTGTAAGGGTGAAGCAGCTCACAGAGGTCAGATGGAGCAAGACCACTGAGGGCTTTAAAAGCAAATAACAGAATTTTAAAATGAATCCTAAAATGTACGGGCAGCCAGTGGAGTGAGGCTAAAATGGGGGAGACATGCTCATATTTCCATGTGCGGCAGCATTTTGAACCTTCTGGAGGTGAACAATAGTGGAGCCTCTAACCCCAACATAGAGGGCGTTACAGTGGTCCAAACTAGTAGTGACAAAAGAGTGGATTACTGTCTCAAAGTGCTGCCTAGAAAGAATTGGCTTTATTTTGGCCAACTGCCTCAATTGTAAAAAGCTTGACTTGACAACTAACCTTATCTGAGTGTCAAACTTAAGGTTGGTGTCGACTTTATGTGTGTGATGTGTGATGACTGGTTTACAATATTGTTCCAAGGAACCTAAAATTACAGTGGAGGTCAGAGGAGTGGAGTTACCAAAAACCAACACTTCTGTCCATTACCTCCCCACTTCCTTGTTAGTTACAATATTTGTTCTGCATTACTGTACTGCTTTGGAGCCTTTTGATATTAAGGTGAATAACACAGGTGAAAAATTAAGGTGAAAAAAGAGACAGATGCATTGACAGCAGTCGTGGCCACACTTTGGACTGGGAGTGTAAGAGCAAAGGAAACTGAATCCACTATGTTCTGTCCTGTAAATTTTTATTAAACACCACATGACACACATACGAGTCCTGTTTTAACTTTCAGGGCTGATGGTCTGCAGCCTGGCTTGTGTTCTACAGTGCAGCGCAGGTGCAGTCACTGTGCTGAGCCCGGCGTTATATTAATGACGCAGCCTTTCACACTGACCAGTGAGAAATAACCTTGAAAATGACTGTGCTCTTTGTGGTTCTCCTTTTTTCTTACCACCAAGCAAGAGACTAAACATATTTTCTACTTATCAGTTATCAGAAATCAGAAATGTCATGCAGTAATCAGAGGTTAGACAGCAAGAATGACTTTTGTATTTTTATCTTTTGTCAATCTTTTATCCAGCGACTACTAATTCTCATCGGGGTCTGGAGAGGGTGGGACCTGTCCCAGGAAGCACAGAGCACAGGCCTGCATGGGATGCCATTCCACACAAGCAAAAACAATTAAGATGGTCAGATTTGCCTCACTGTGTGATTTTGACTGAAAGATGAACTAAGCACAGTCTTGTGTGTATAAAAATGCGTAGATTCATTTAACTTTAACAATGAGATTCAGCAACATGACCTTATAGTGTTAATGATCGGTATCTTACTGGTATTAACTGAATTATGCAAAATTCTACATTATTCTATATTATTGCACCCAAATTGTTCATACTGACTAAATGTAATTACTGACATCCTGGACATACTGCTTTTTAGGTTTGAATTTAAAATGTTAGTAGACAAATTCATGCTGTCAATAACATCTCACTTGCTCACCCACTTTTAGATAAAAATACCCTTTGTGGTTTTTCTAGTGAAGCAGTGGGCCTGAGCTGAGGACCTGATGGTTGTGTGGTTTTCGCTCACTGAGAAGAGAGACACAAACACCCTGCTCTCAGTCGGTCAGTCTTCCTGTAAAATGCAGAGGTGAGACTGCTAGTGGAAAATTACTGACTGCAGCGTCAACAACACATATAAACAGCAGCACAAACAAAATGTTCCACAAATGCAGGACATCTGTATGCTTACAGCACACATCAGACACGCTGACCCTCAGCACTGAGCTCCTCCAGGCTCTGTGCTCTCCCTCTTCTCTTCAATTTCTACACAAATCACTGCTGCTCCAGTGAAGATCCTGAATTTTGCAGGTGATACTACTGTGTTTGCCATCATAACTGAAGGTGATGAGTCTGCCTACAGACTGGAAGTCGTACAGCTGACCATCCAGTTCTGAACTCACATTATCCCAAATGTCCACATGCTTAGACTCCTCTCATCATCAGGGAGGAGCGTCCCTTGGCACTGTAGAGTAGATGGATGAGAGCAGGCTGATAACAAGGCTGTCATCAATTTTATGTGACACCTCTCACCCCCCCAGCAGACTATGGAGGCCCGTAAGGGCAGCTCCTTCAGTAAGAGACTCAGACACCCGGCGTGTGACAGAACGGTACCGCAGGTCATTGGGCCCCACAGCAGTCAGGCTTTATAATCTGCACTCTGCTCATTGAACTTTTCCCCTGTTCACTGTCTTCTGATACAGTTTCTATCTGCTGCTGATCTGCAATATTGTTCCTCCTTATTCACTGATGTGCAGTGTTGCATTGAGCCAGTGCATTATGCCCTGTGTGGCAGCTTCCTTTGGGAGGCTAATATCTGGCACATGAGCAATAATGTTACATGCAATAGGATTGTGTATAAGTTAAGGATTGTGTATAAGTTAATTTTAATATTCCTATAATATTCCTCTGTATGTAATATATTCTTATTTTTTGTTTCTATTATTACCCTATATTTATATATACATCCATTTCTTTTACATTCATAATGATGTTGTTTGTTGTTTTGTGCCCCACTGCTCTTGTAACAAGCCTCAGTCTTGACTCTCCCTTTTAAGGTCTTGGCCTTAAATCACACTCGATATAGGTGGTGTCGTCCCCATCACCCTGACCAGGATACATGCTGTAAGATTAATGGATGGTGTTTATCTGTGTGATGAAAAAGAATGTGAATAAAACAAAAATGTACCATTATAAATGGGAGCCCTAGGATGTGTGGTGGTTAGAGATGTGGACTGATGAGAATTTTGCTTTTCTAAAGTTCTGTTGTGAAAACTGTACATTCCGTTCCATGTACAGTAGTGATATGTAGCAATCATGTGCTCCAGTCAAATGTCCAGCTGCATGAATAATAATGGTGGCTTGTTTGGATAAAATAACTTAGGCTGAATACTTGAAAGCGTGACCTGGGTGAGGTAGAGAGGAAACAGGGTCTTACAAGAAGCAGATATTGTTCTGTCTGTGTGGTTTTTACTCTTTGCAAAGTGAGTCCAGCACAGTGCAGTCAGTGGGTCAGTCTTCCTGAGCTGCATCTAACCAGTGGAAACATCTGCAGCACTGCAGAGAAGCACTCAGCAGACAAACAAACCCAAACAGCTTACAGCTGTATGTCACTTTTGGACAGAGGTGGACAAAGTACACAACTTCACTACTTGAGTTAAGTATAGATACTCCTCGTCAAATAATACTCAAAGTTTTTCAGTTAATTTTTTACTTCAGTTAAAGTACTGGAGTATTTGCATCTAAAAATACTTAAGTATTCAAAAGTACATTATGTTTTAAATGCAAGACATTTTTCAGAACCTAATGACTCCTGAACACCCCACTGAATACACTGACTGGCTTGTACATCTTGTAGAATAAAAAGCTTGTGGAATATGATACAATGACTATAGAAACACAACTGACATAACAAAAGTACAGCCATTGTCATTTTCATCTTATTTAACACCCCCCACCCCACTCACACAAAAGAGCATGGTAGTGTTCTTACAGAGCCGTAGCTGTGTGTGTGCATGTGTGCATGTGTGTTTGTGTGTGTGTGTGTCTATGTGTGTCTGTTTTTGTGTGTCTGTGTATGTTTGTGTGTGTGTCTATGTGTGTGTATGTTTGTGAGCCAAGTAACAAGACAGGGAGCAAGAAACAAAACTCCTCTTTCTTAATTATCCACATCGTTATTAACGACACAGGTATATATACAGGTACATATACAGGTACATGTATATACTCAAAAATACATCCAGAACACACAATTAAATGAAAAACGTAATTTAAGAACACTTGAAATTTTCATTCAGTTTCTTTCATCTGTTTAATATAATCGATCAGTCCCTGTGCGTTTGCCCCAAACCATTCAGCATGGTACACAAGGGAGACAAGTAAGCATGTGTGACATCAAAGAACTGATTGCAGCAACTCAGCCTTTCCACAACATTAAAGCCGCTTATTCCCCCCCATGCCATGAAGAAATAATCTCTGTGGCTCCCCTCTCCCCCTCCCTCAGCCCCCAGTCTGGCTTGAACATTTGCACTTCCAGTAAAAATGCGCCCCAAACACACTGACACCAAACTCAGCACCGGTGCTCCGTAAAATCCCGTGATTCAGTCTCAGAAGCACTGGCTCCCCTGCCCTCCTCTGAACATTATTAAAGCTACACCCTGAACACTCTGTGTGACTGACATGAATGAGAAGCATCTTTATTCATAATCTCTGTAGCGGAGGTCAGAATACAGAGTGTCATTATTCCCGTCTTTCTTCTGTCTCCTGGGTTTTGGCTTCTTAAGGTTCAGGGCAGCGTAATTCAGTGTGTCCTCGTCATGGCACTGTGGAGACAAAGATGGCAGAATTGGATGGATCAAATCGGTTTGCTATTACCTATTTTCACAAATAGCACTTAAAATGCTGATCCCAGGATGGAAATCAGTCTGAGGTTCATTTGTTTTACTGACGATTTGTAATTTGAAATATTTATTACATACTTGCTTGCGTGACCATTCCACTTTTGATATATCACTGTTCTTTTCATCTGTTTAAAATATATAACACATCAATATATTATTTAATTTCGCACGGTATCATACCGTGGTCAGATAACATTCCGAATTTTCAAGCAATCAACATCCTTTTTGTCTCAAAAATGAAAGTAAAAATGACTTCTGTCAATTTAAGTGTGCATGTTTGGATACGTGTCATTTGTTCTCATATATCATATATAATAAAATTGCTATAAAGGAGATCTTGGTAATAAAAGTTATTGATATGCAACTTATTGCAACATGTATATTTCAATAGATTTTGCAAAATATGAAAGATATAATACAAAAATGTAAATCTTACAGTACAAAAAGGTTTATATAAATAAGGTGAGATTTAATAATGGATTTTAAAACTGTATTACCTGCAAGAGTGGTTTTAATATGAAAATGTTATCTATCATAAAACAATTTTATATTTCTATAATTTGTTAAAATCTACATTTTGTCCTTCTGAGTGCATAAAGCCGGGCAGCGTACCTGCACAGTGTGTACAGGTCAGTTTACATCTTATACAAATGAGAGCAACGTTCAGAATAATGCTGCAAGATAAAACTATCAGCAAGCCAGAGTGAAGAGGATCCAGCAGCTTCTGAAAGCCTGTAACAAAGAGATAGATTTCAGCATAATGATATAGAGACACATTTCCCATTTGCTTACATTACATTAGTTAAAGATCAAATCGATAACACATTACAGCAGTTGTTTTGTAAATAGTCCATTTTTAACATGAACTTCTAGTATTTTGCATTTTAACAATTTATATTAATATTTGAAATAATTATTAAATTAGGCTCCGGACCCCCCGCGACCCAATAGGATAAGCGGTTTGGAAAATGGATGGATGGATGGATATTAATATTTGAAATAATTATTAAATTAGGCTCCGGACCCCCCGCGACCCAATAGGATAAGCGGTTTGGAAAATGGATGGATGGATGGATAATTATTAAATTAACATCTGTGTAATTTAATTTAAGCACTTAAATTAGAAAATTCATTACATTAAAAAAAGAAATAAATGTCTTAATAGCAGAATAAGCTAAATAAAACTTTGAAGCAGATATACTCTCCACACTGGGTGCTACCATCTATATCCAGCTGTGTGCCGTTCCCAAACAGCATCTCCCCACACTGGGTGTTACCATCTATATCCAGCTATGTGCCGTTCCCAAACAGCATCTCCCCACACATGGCCACAGCGCAGTAGTAAGTCCCAGCATCGGAGAGGCTGAGGTTCCCCTTGGGGAGGCTGTAGACGCAGCTCCGTGTAGGAGATCCAGCCTCAGGGCTCTTCTCACACTCATCACTGCTGTTTCCATGGCTGTAAATGACTCCAGGAAGGGATTCTCCTGATCCATGTCTGAACCAGTAAACACTGTGTTCTCCTGCACAGCTCCCAGTCTCTATCGTACACTGCAGGCTCACAGAGTCTCCTGGCTGCAATGTGTCAGACACAGGCTGCTGTACCACAGTCCTGCTGTTGGAGTCTTTACCTGAAAAGCAAAATAGTCATGATGACAGCCCTTTGAGAATAACAATGGAAAATACAGATCCTCAAAAATTGTTCTTACAGATTTTTGGGAACTGAATCGATGTTCTTCTAGCCATCCAAGAAATCAGTAACTTCTTGGAGAACAGCTGACATTCTTCTCTCTTTTTATTGTATTACTGCTTATTAGTATATATCAGGTAACACTATACATTAACTGCACCTACATAATACCTAAATAAAAATTATATGATAATAACAAACATTATAATCATATAATGTCTTGTATTAATGTATGAAGGTAGATGAATATAATTAATTTCAATTCAAAGAAATGAAGTGTGTAAAGTGTACTTTATATTTTCATGATTTTCGTGACTTTACATTTGGTTTATGTTGCCCCTTTTCCACAGGAAGGTATTTATTGTTTTTGCATATTTAGCTCTTGATGTGTTTTGGTATTTTTGAGCATTTTGCTGTAGTACCTGCATAATTTAATTCAAGAGCCGAAGAGCTGTTTGCCCATTACTAGTTTGTCTATCTTTTAACATTAAAGAAAAAGTATACATAGTAAAAGGAATTACTTGGTTTCGTAGTTCCTCCTATTTATTTTCTTATGCACACAAAAGTAAGTTTTTCCGTTCAACCATAGCACTACAGCGAAAAGCAAAACGTCATGGCAAATACAATTATGCTTTATTCCAATACACATTGCTAATTTTTCATTATTATTACATTTATTCAGCATAATATCTTCAAAGGTTTCATGATTTAATTTGCAATCTTCTGGCCTGAAATCTTTTCCTGCTACACTGAAGACTCTCTCAGCGTGTGCAGAGAAAGCTGCAGCCAAAGGGTTGGCATCCTCTGATAAACATGGTTGGTTCAGGTATCGGTGACATTATGTGAACCTTTCATGGCAGGAATAGGGACTAGTTTGACTTTTGATGCAGGAAAAGTGTTTGGGACGTTTCTTAGGTTAGAAACTGCCGTCACTGCAGCCAACACTGACTTTTAAGGAGAGACACTCAGCTCTTCCTATGAGCAGATCCACCATGGTGCACAAAATGACAGTATAATTATTATTTTAGGTGACACTTCAAATGTTGCATTATTTCATTCTTTACAAAACGACATTTTTATAACAATGATGTATAACAATGTTAATGTGTTTATGTATAATTCATATTTAAATTAAAGTTCATATTTTAGTTAAAAGCTACACCTACAGTACGTATATGAACTTGAATTTGAATCCAAACCCTTTTTCGTTCTTCTTCTTTAAATTCAAATATAAATTTCAATGCCACAACCTGTTTTCAACCACAATTCAAATGTAATTCAGATTAACAAAATGAACTGAAATTCAAGTTCATATATGTATTCAAAATCCTGAATTTTAGGATACGTATTTGAGAATTTCATTCTCAAATAAGTTCTGAATGGTGCACATCCCTAGTTCATATGTTAAATCATGCATTTTTTTTTTCAGAGTGAATACACACTGACTGCTCAGATAAATAACGTCAAAAATAATTTTCTTTTGTTGCTTAAGATTTTTGCACAGTCCTATACTGTATATAACAACTCAAACATTTTTTTATGTTATTTGTTTTAAAGAGGCTGCAATGTGTAACATTAACATCTGTATAAAGAGAAGGTTAGGCTTTTGGCTGACAGCAAGCAAAATGCAACAAATTGTATAATAATAATAATAATAATAATAATGAATGATTTTTGTTTGATGTTTAGAAAAACATTTATGGAACAAAGCAGACAATAAGGTATCTTTGCTAATTTTATATTGACAAACAACTAAACTGTCAAAATTATTTTGCAGGGAATAATCTTACTGACATTATAATAAAGCAAATATGAAAATAGTTGGAATCTCATTTACCTGTGATTATGACAAAGGTTCCATTCCCGAAGGTGACCTCATGAAGAAACACAGCAGCACAATAATACACTGCAGAATCTGACGGCTCCACGTTAGAAATAGTGAGGTTAAAACTCCCCTCTGCATTCAGTAAGGAGTAACGTTTTATGCTTTTATATTCCTTGTAAAATTCACCAGGTACGTAGAGAAGTGCTTTCGCCATGGGCTGGGGCTTCCGACCAACAGCTTGCTTAAACAAAGTAACAAAAGTTGTTTCTCCTTGACAGAAGCATGTCAGGGTCACACTGTCTCCAAGCTGAACCCTCATCAGGTGACTGGGCTGAACAACATCTGTAGTCAGTGCAGTGTCTGCAAAAACAGAAAAACAAAAAAAATCATAATCAAATAAGACATATAATAGTAATCTAAATAACTATTAACTATGATGCAGATTAAATGGCCAAATTCCACTGATCACATCATACAGATAAATGAAAATATTAAAATCCCAAAATAATTTATATTATAGGGCCTTACTAATGAAAATGAGAAGACCAAAGAGTCTGAACATTTTTGTGCTTCCACTGTTTAGAATAAACTGCTCTGCTGCTAAGTGAGAGATCATGGTCGTGGTCGGGATGAAAGGGCAGGAAACAGAGAGGAAACAGAGAGACACACATCAGGCTGATCTGATTGGCTGTTCACATGGGAACTTAAGTAACAGTGAAGAAGCATTTTAATGTGCACTTACATGACGTTTATTAATTTACTCCTTAACATCCAGTTAAAATGAGAACAATTAGATAAACAGGAGCAGATACTGAGCATATAAAGTTCTTTGTACAGAGTGCTGAGATACTGTGGGAGAGCATTTGCTAATCATCTCTCTCAGACAAGCTCAGCACAGTATGAGTCTGTTATCTATCTGATATTAGACAGTCTCTCATACAGTAATAATAATTGATACTTTATTGGTCCCTGTGGAGAAATTGTCTTAACTTCTCTCTCAACTTGCTCTCTTTTTTTTAGAGTAAACAGAGTAAGTTGTCTGCGAAGGGCAGCCACCCATAGTGATGCCCAGTGAGCTGGGGGTTAAGGGCCTCGCTCAAGGACGCAGAGATGTGCTGTGGCTGGGTTTGAACCAGCGACCATCTTATTACAAGCACACAGGCATTAGATCTTCTAATCACACTTAAAAGGCAGATTAAATGTTCTTTCCACCATGCAAACAGAATGTAAATTGTAGCTTTACTGCTTAGATTTACATTCACACATTTGCATTTAAAACAAGCATTTTAAGTGATGTACATGAGAGTAAATGGTGAATCAGTTTATTTGCCACTCTACACATTACATTGGCGCCCATTATAAGTAACTGTACAGTGACATTGCAGTTCCTCAGTTGCTTTGATGCATTTCTGGAATCACCCTTAACATCTGCAAAACTGTAAGTGCATTTCCCAAAACAATTCGTGCAAACAGCACCACACAGATGGACTGTCTACAAAAAAAGTCATAGAGGCCACCAGCAGCCCGAATACCACACCGTAAGGCCGTATGTTAGGATGCTCTCTATGGCAGAGCGGTAGGAGGCCACCAGCAGCCCGCATACCAGACCGTAAGGCAGCATGTTAGGATGCTCTCTATGGCAGAGCAGTTGAAGGTCCCGATCAAGAAATCCAACAAGTTTCCCCAATAAGCCAGTAACCCCGCTTCATAGAACAGGCCACAGGACTGGTTTTGGTGAGATAGTCCGAGTAGTAGGTAGAAATCAGGATGGAGACTGAGTGTGGGTCTAACAGGTGAGCAGATGTAGGACAGAATGTAGAGCCCTCTGGTGGAGTGCCTGTGCATGACTGAATGTATGGTTTGGGTCTGATGGTCTGAATAGTTGGTAGAAATAGGCACCTTCCTACCTGATGTGGTAGGTCTAGATAAGGGGTCACCAACATGGTGCCCCAAGGATGCCCCCAATGACCACATGAGTTGCCCGTGGACCTGTTCTATAAAATAGCACAACTCACCAGCGAACATCATCTAAAATTTTATTTTGTCCTGTTTCTAATCTATCACATTTGCATTTATATAGATTTGAAATTGAATATAAAAAAGCATTTAAAACATGTTTATCATGCATGAAGTTTAGACATGTTTAGGAGGGCGTTTAAAACTGATATCAAACTTCGTATGGCTCAGTACCCGTGAAGTAGCTCTCCGTTTTAAAAAGGTTGGTGACCCCTGGTCTAGATCTTGCAAGTTTGTTTGTACTGGCTGTGTGAACATACTGTAGCACTGTTAAGAATATGCAACACAGCCTGAGTTGGGGATCTGCTGTATGCATCAGTAATATAATGCTTTGTCCTTTTCTAGGCTGTTCATTAAGACATAAAGCCTGAAAGTTTTCTGAATGGCATTAATGAAATTGAGCACTGCCCCCACCTGCTGGCCAATTTATTAAAACATTGAAATCGCTGTCTGCACAGGCTGACGTGTCATTTAAGTCTGATAATTTTCTATGAGTCAAACGGCAAGAAAATGACAAGAAGTTAAAAACATGGAGTTAGATGAAGGAGAAAAGATTACAAATTTGAAGATTATGAAATCAGGACATGTCAGCTAAGTCAGCCAAGGTGGGTCTTAAACATATGGACGGAAGTATGAGCGCTAAACTTAAACGGGTTCACTTGTAACCGCTGCCACCAAATTTCGTTAAATTGCTGGGGAGGTCCAGATACATGAGACAGGAATAGAAGGATTATTCTTTATTAATATACAGACGAGGGTTACAACCCTCCCTAGGGCAATAGAAGGGGATACCTGCCACGGGACATTCTAAAACGCTTAATGTGAAAATGCGTAACGCAACTTAATGTATTAAAACAGTCACCACAAATCACCAAATTTCTCGCGAATGTATCTGGCCATAAAGACTTACCTGACAAGAAATCAAAACCGAAATGCTAGGAATATGGACTTTAAGCCTTTTCTTTATGGGCGTCAATGGAGGGGAAAACGCTTGACGTAAGATGAAGTCCATATTCCTAGCATTTCGGTTTTGATTTCTTCCCTGGCATGGGTGACGGGTACACCACGTTCCCAAAGCCACGTTAGCCTCGAGCGAACTGCCCGGAGAAACCGCTCACACCAGCGCTGCAACCCGATCTCCTCCCCTTTTAAACACACATTTCTATGGCGTTAAATTAGTGCCAAAAGTCGTGCGCATAAAAACAGAAAATCCATGCTCTCTACGCGCTCGCGATTGCACAGCACTCACTCACTCGCTCGCCGTTAAATTAGGGCCAAAAGTCGAACCACGCGCGTGCGTGTGCTCGAGTGCTGAAAACCCATCCCCTCTACGCGCTCGCGTCTGCACAGCACTCGCTCGCTCGAATTTCCCGCTTCGTCTTACCGTATATAAAAGAATGGGCCAATGTACGGTAAATTGCATTGTGAATAAAATTTCTTAATACAACATCACAAAGCCAATTTAATAAATTCAAATCCTGGGAAGAACGCTCCTCAGATATTAGTTCTCGGGTTAGTGTTAGCAGACTATAGGCGAAACCACCTTAAGTGCTATCTGTTAATGTTTATTAAATTAGCATTAAAATGGAGAGGTTTATAATATCTTTTGTCCTTGTAGCTGCTAAATACACTCATTATTAAAGCCATAAAGTTGTCTGCCTACTACATTGGAATCTCCACTGAGTAAGTGTTTTTGATGGATTTTATTTAACTTTATTATACTCTGGTCCTTAGATCTAATGTCATACTTCTTCACTTATATTGTTTGTGAAAAGGTTTACCACGGTCAAACAGAGCAGCCACTACATCATCATACATGAACAAGCACCTCACAAAACAAAAACATTTCATTTTCATAATTAAAACTTTTGAATGGTAGGCCTAGTGTGTGGATCAGAGACAAGATCTTGACACCTCATTAACTATAATTTGTTCTGTGAACAGCTCAGATACCACCTTCTCGAAAGTCTTCTGCATAAAATAGAAATAGGATTCAGCGCGACTCCACTAAATTTGGATTACCTGGAGTTCCTTTGTCATCAGGAGCTGTATCTTCTGCAGGCCCTGTCTAATCACATTGAAGTACCTCCTGCTATCACCCTGGCTTTGCAAGAGCTCTTTGACCTTGTGAGGGCACATCTGGAACGTCCAGCCCCATGTGTCACACAGGAAGTCGCTGCCACCAATAGACGACCCAAGATTTTGATTGAAGAACAATGTTTGAAAGAAATGCTCCATACTCAACTTCCTGTGCCTTGCATAGCCACACTGATGGGTGTTTCAAGAAGAACAATCTTAAGAAGAATAAAAGAGTATGAGCTCTGTGTTAGGGAACTTGACAATTTGGTTTCTTCTGTCAAGAATGATCTACCAAATGCAGGCTACAGGATAGTCAATGCAGGCTGCAGTCAATGGGCTACAGGGTTCGGTGGAGAAGAGTTGCAGCCTCCATGCATAGGGTTGATTCCATGCGCATCATATAAAGGTTGTCAAGTCTTGGCTGTGTTGTACGCAGAATGTACCAGGGCCTTTGTCTCTAGTACACGTGGACACAAACCACAAGTTGATCCGGTTTGTATTACCAGCAAATTTATTTGGAGTAAACCCTGGGTGGATTGGTGTGAGGTGGTGGTGGGGCTTTGGAGAAGATTTCCTGCCGATCAACACTAGCAACTTATATCTATCTGTCATGGAGGTCTCGGGACTCACAGATATTCAGAGACATGTGGATAGTTTACCAGTGGTTTTCAGCAGGAAATAGTTATTACTACAAATTGTCACCCCCCCGCCCCGCCCCCCACAGAAACTGGATCTGGCTATAGTGGGAAAATCTTTTTTTTTTTTTATTTGTGAGAACTTGAAAGCAAAACAAAACTTGGAAAAAATATATGCTCATTCACCAATTTTCTAATCTGGGGTCTAAAGTGGTCAGGCTTGCAAGTGTATTTGGTTATTTGTCTATCCTAGCCTGTTGCAGTGTATATTTCCTGTATATTTTGCATGTAAAAAATGTTGTTTGTTATGTCAGTGCTTAATATTATCATGTAGTCTTCATGAACTTTCTTCATCTTGGCCAGGGACTGCATTTGAAAAGTAGCCACTTGACTAAAATTGGCACATTTTCAGAAATGCCAGCAACAATACTGATAATGAACACCCCTCTAACTGACTCTCAGTTGGTTTAGAAAAAAGACTTTTAAGAGAAAAGAAAGCCTTCCTTTGGTTTTGCATTTTTCTCTTTTTTGTTGGCTGTGCACAATATATTAGAAGAATACCTTACAATTATATTAGTTAAGAAATAACAGATTGCGTATATACAATATTAAGGTGATAACAACAACCCTCACTGTCTCTAGGTGCTGCTTCAGACAGGGCATTCTGCAGCAGGGACACCACCCGTCGTGCAGCATCCAGCAAATCTCCCTATCACAACAGCCCACATAACAGAATAACATTAGTGTATGATTCAGTAGGGCTAGTCCAGGTCTGGAAAGTAGTTGGGCCAGATTTTTAAACCAAGAAATTTAGCTGGGCCAGACATTTTCAGCGGCCCAGTAAGCAACAGGTAATGGCATTTTAAACAAACACAAATCAAGGTACATTATTTTAAAAAACTACAACTGAACAGAATCTGAGAGCAATATTTTTTTTCACTTCTGAAATGAGAAAAATATTTTGGTCGTATCTGACCTAGACGCATCCCAAAGAAAAAAAATGCCTATTAGATGGTAAACAGACATAAAGAAAAAGGGAAAAATCGTCTATAATCATCATCCGCTTATACTGTGGTGATCCATTTCACCCACACAGGCATGATCACCATTAGCGGTTTCCACATTATTGTCGAGGTGACTATTCACTTTACCTCTGCTTTCTCCGACATCTTCCTGATTCTGCCGCCAACAAGGGGCTCATAGGGTGGAGACTGAGGGTGTTAAACAGACCAATCTTTTGTCACTGAATGCAACAAATAATGTATTTATCTGTCAAAAGTCCAGCACCAGGAAAAGCAACAGAGTGACAGTAGAAACTGTAATAATAATGCAAGTGCGCCGCCCTACAGGGAAGGAGGAGTGATGGGAGTCCCGGTGGTGGCTAAGCGCGCGTGGGGAGAGGCGTCGTACTGTGAGGCTTCATGAACTTCCGATGGGGCAGTGCTGTCATACAGCGGGGAGCCTGAGAGGGGCACTGTGGCCGGGTGCGAGAGCCCTGGGTAATGAGTTGTAGAGCTGCGCAGTGTCACGATCGGGTACAAGCAGGCAGGCGATCGTGCGGGCAAGGCGTGCAAGGAGCAAGCGGACAGGCAAAAACGGGAGTTTAATTAGGAAGCGCGGACGGGGAAACATCTCACGCATACAAACATCAATGACAGACACTGGACTCAGGTAAGACACGGACTGAAATACACAGGACTGAGCAAATTAACTAGATACAGCTGGGTACAAATCGGGAGAAAACACGTGGGTAATCAGGGGGCGTGGCACACAGGAGGAGCGGACGAGCCGGGCATGACACGCAGGAACTGAGAGCCCAAGCTGTTGGACATTCCACTGGACTAGGAGACTGGGGTGAGTGAGGAGGAGCTCATTGACCACAAACTGGGATACTGGCTGTGTGTGAGCAATGGGGTGGAGATTAAGGAAAGACGTTAAATCAGCATGCAGTGTTGCCTGGAAACAACAACAAATATACTAGTGTCACTGTACTAAAACAATATCAAAATAATGCCTATTTTTTATTCATTTTACTTGTAGAGTGCAAAGTACAAAGGAAAACAAAGAGTAACTATGGCGAAATAAATCAAAGCATGTCCCAGAATGATGGGCCTGAATGGATCAGGACAGAAGAAGGCGAAAGTCCTGTTAACGAGGTGAGACGATGCAGACACAGGCCAGGATGTGGGTATAGGCGAGAACAAGAGGGAAGACGGGGGCCCGAGACTCAGCATGGGGACAGGTGGGGGAGGGGAGGCACGGGCTCACCTGGAGCTGCTCCCGGAGGTGCCGCTATGACTCATGGGTAACATGCCGGAATGGGACGGCACCTGTAGGCTGGACCAGTTGTCATGGGAGGGCAACATGGACAGACAGGTAGACGAGCTGTCTGAATAAGCAGCTGCAAGTATAAAACAATAAATGAAGCAGGTATGTGGTGGGCAGTGTTACAGCGTCCTTAATATGGTCAATACAGAAAAGGCATGTTATCATGTTATGTATATACTGCCTCCAGTTACTTAATGCCTAACTTTAATACATTGATTGATTTGTTCACTGCTGCAGCCTGTGTCAACTTTCCTTTCAGACAGATGTAAAGTCCATTCTGTTTTTGTTCTGTGTAGTTTTTTTTGAACAGCATATGGCTGAATTCTGTTAAACCTCAGACTGAAGAAAATTGTGTTAATTGAAAAGCAAATATCAAAAACTCAGTCTGCAGGAATGTTTTTCTAAATATTTCTGTGGACTTTTGGAAATTTCACGAAATTCCATTGCTCCATTACATAAACACTGAGTGAGATTTCATTCCCATTACTGCAACGTATGAAGAGGATTATGACTTATTACTTTAGGTTATCGGACTGAGTGAGTTTTGGAAATTTGCTCTTCGATAACTGAAGCAGTGCTGTGAATGCAGAGGTTATATGCGTCGCATATCAACAGAACTGTATGTTTATGTCTTGTCTTAATTATTTTGATTAAATGTCTAACTATTCCCAATATGTGTGAACATACTTGGCCAAATAAAGCTGATTCTGATTCAGTCAGAGGGTAATCGTCGGTGTGCTGTACTATCGTGGTGACCCACACAGAGAGCTTAGGACCATGATTTCAGTGTGTGCTTGTGTGAGGGGACAGGCAGGGCGGCGGCTCACTGGGTGATGCACTCCTGTGGGTATAGGGGCTGGGATAGGGGGCGGAGCAGTTACTCCTCAAGGAGGAGTAACAGTCACAGCCGTGGGGGGAGGAGAGGGAGAGGGTGCTCCCAAACTGGGGGTGTGGGTTTGATGAAGAGCAGAGAGACCCTGAGCCTGGGATGAACCAGCTGCCTACTGAAACGAAAGCGGATAAAGACAGAAACTAGAACCTCAAACTAAACAACACAAACAACAATATCAAGTTATATTCAATCATTAAACCGTTATATATTTAATCTAAACAATAGTAATAAATATCGTTCCGATTCAAAATATCATTTACGGGTGAATCTTATGACTTGCATTGGGAAACAGGAAACGGGCCAAGCTGCAGGGCCAGTTCAAAGGCATAGTGCGAGGCGCCCAGAAAGGGGGCGAGGTCTGGGCGGAGTCAGCTAAAGAAGAAAAAGGCCTGACCTTTTTCTGGATGCTGTGGACTGTGTTTGTGTGTGAGCTGCAGCTGCATGTTCCTTACATTTTTTTTATTAACACCAGCACCGTGAGGTTTGGCCTGGACTGGGTCCTGTCCTGCATGGTTGAAGACATGTTGACTGATGGTCAGCCCGTGTTCTGTTGGATCCCACAGAAAGGAAATGGGAATCCCGTTTGGATCGGATGCTGACAGTTGAAAAAAAACTCATGTCTGTGTGTTATGAAAGAATATCAATAAATGTTTCCGAAAGGGGATGACTCATTTGGTAATTATTTACGGCTTATGTTATGGCTGAGAAATTTACAGTCTTTACTAAAGTCTGACTTCTTTCGAGTCACCTTTAATATAGATTGGACACTCTCTATGCTATGTACAATACTTATATAGATGGTACATGTTTACTTGCTTGCACAGATGGTTGATTAGGTAATTAGTGTAAGTGTGTGTGTGTGTGTGTGTGTGTCCAATCGCATGTATGTCCAAGGTCCATAGTAAGTAATATACACTGATCAAGAGATGCCTGAAAGTGGATGAAAGAGGACATTAGTGGGTGTATCACTTAGTGTAACGGGTGCAGGAAAATGAGCAGGACTGCAAGCCATATAATGACCCACTGTCCTTATCTAGCTCTTAATACAGTATGCATACAGTGATGTATCTACAATGGACAGCTACTATAAGCAGATAGCACAGTACAGGTGCTTAATCTGTATGCTATTTCCATCCATCCATTGTCCAAACCGCTTATCCTACTGGGTCACAGGGGGTCCGGAGTCTATCCCGGAATCAATGGGCACGAGGCAGGGAAGAACCCAGGATGGGGGGCCAGCCCATCACAGCTCACACTCACACACCATTCACTCACACATGCACACCTACGGTAAATTTAGCTACTCCAATTAGCCTCAGCATGTTTTTGGACTGTGGGGGGAAACCGGAGGAAACTAGCAGCTTTGTGTGGTAATTGTTTGTATTAAAAATACATTGGATCAAGTCAAATTATTTTTATGAAGAATTAACATCTAAAAGCTGCTAGTAGACCGTGGGAAAATAATTTTTCTATTTTCTTGCTGCCATCTCGTGGCCAAAAGTAGGTATTGCAATTTCCATCATATGTAAGAGGGCCTGCCCATCAGAGTAATGTACATCCTGTGACATGTATTGACTATCAAGACAAACTGAAACACGGTGTATTAGGCTGTCAATGAGTACTGGACTAGGGTGAAAAACTGCCTGATAATCTACCTATTAACTAGAAGAGTACAAACTGGAGACGGATCCCCTAATACAGAGGGATTAACGTCTGTGCCACATCCAGAACCATTCAGTGTAGGAGTCTGGTGGTTCTACTGGATACTGACAAGTACCCAGCCCCTTTGTTCCCTCTGATAATCATCAGTCCTCCTCTGAATGCCTTCACCACTCTATTCCTGAATAGGTACACATTTAAATATGCTAGCAAGATCAAGGTATTGGGATAACTGTTAGGTTCGCTGTTCAGAGAGTTGCAGTGAAAACCATCATACACAGTGGCCCTTTCTGGATAAGATTACCTCCCTCTGATCTAACAGGTCAAGATCAAAGCAAGGTGCATTGCAATGTCTGACACCCAGCACACTACAGCATATAAAATACAGGTATCCATCGCCTTCCGCATTTGGAACCAGGACCACTTGTTGCAAGTCAATTTGGGCGTATCTCAAGTTATACGAGAGAGGCAAGACATTAAGGACAGTATACACAGTACTGAAATAATAATGTACATATTAAACCACAGCACTTAATAAACAGATACTGCACTTACATTTCACAAAAAAAAAATAAAGCACAGATTGCACTAAGAAATCAAAAGATGCATGTGCTAGCAAACAGTGGGAGCTGAGGAAGAAGCAGTGGTGAAATACTTTATTGTACAGTACAGTAAGTTTCTTTTTATAGAATGAAATAGCATACAGGGGGCGGCATGGTGGTGCAGTGGTTAGCACTGTTGCCTCACACCTCTGGGACCCGGGTTCGAGTCTCTGCCTGGGTCACATGGGTGTGGAGTTTGCATGTTCTCCCCGTGTCGTCGTGGGGTTTCCTCCGGGTACTCCGGTTTCCCCCCACAGTCCAAAAACATGCTGAGGCTAATTGGAGTTGCTGAATTGCCCGTAGGTGTGCATGTGTGAGTGAATGGTGTGTGAGTGTGAGCTGTGATGGGCTGGCCCCCCATCCTGGGTTCTTCCCTGCCTCGTGCCCATTGATTCCGGGATAGACTCCGGACCCCCTGTGACCCAGTAGGATAAGCGGTTTGGACAATGGATGGATGGATGGATGCTGAGGCTAACTGGAGTTACTAAATTGCCCGTAGGTATGCATGTATGAGTGAATAGTGTGTGAGTGTGCCCTGTGATGGGCTGGCTCCCCATCCTGGGTTGTTCCCTGCCTCGTGCCCATTGCTTCCGGGATAGGCTCCAGACCCCCCACGACCCAGTAGGATAAGCGGTTTGGACAATGGATGGATGGATGGAAATAGCATACAGATCTTATAAGCACCTGTACTGTGCTATCTGCTCATAGTAGCTGTCCATTGTAGATACATCACTGTATGCATACTGTATTAAGAGCTAGACAAGGGTCATTATATGGCTTGCAGTCCTGCTCATTTTCCTGCACGCGTTACACTAAGTGATACACCCACTAATGTCCTCTTTTATCCACTTTCGGGCATCTCTTGATCAGTGTATATTATTTACTATGGACCTTGGACATACATGCGATTGAACACACACACACACTTACACTAATTACCTAATCATCCATCTGTGCAAGCAGGTAAACATTTACCATCTATGTAAGTATTGCACATTGCATAGAGAGTGTCCAATCTATATTAAAGGTGACTCAAAAGAAGTCAGACTTCAGTAAAGACTGTAAATTGGCAGCCATAACATAAGCCGTAAATAATTACCAAATGAGTCATCCCCTTTCGGAAACATTTATTGATATTCTTTCATAACACACAGACATGAGTTTTTTTTCAACTGTCAGCATCCTTCTCGATTGTCAGAAGCTCTGCGCTAGAGGGAGGTTTACTGGTCTTATACTCTTCTGGCACCTTGTGTGATTCCTGACTTGGGACATCAGTTTGGCTCCTTCTGTATGTGGTTTACATTGTATTTGTTCTTTAAAGTTGCCCCTTCAGAATTAGACAGTGTAACCAGCTTGCCACATATTGCCTGGATGACATAAGGTCCGGTAAAATCCGGTTCCGTTCTTCCTCCTTTCCGTCCCCGCTTCCTCATGTTGAACAGAAGCGCCTCATCTCCAACATGATAAACTGTGTTTTGGTACCTCTTTTGTATTCGTTTACCACATGCCTGCTTCTGTTTTTCCTGTTACTAGGAGATGTTTTCAGCTGTTGTTGCTTATTGTCTCAACTACTTTATTTTTTTCATCAAAAAACGTGCCGTAGCTTTTCTCATCGGGAAGAATAATTGTGGAAAGCTGAAGTGGAAAAACATTCATAGCAAATTATTATTATTCACAGATCATTATAAAGAGTCATTTTCTAAAAGCATAAAGAACAATGTAATTTGCTGTTTCAAGATATGTTTTTAAATAACTACTTGTCAGTCATAAGAAACTCTTCAACACACATGATCCGATCTTGCCACAAATCATTTTTAATCTCACTTTTGTTGCCAGCAGTTCAGACATTAATGGCTGTGTGTTGAGTTATTTTGAGGGGACATCAAATTTACACCATTATACAAGCTGTACACTGATTACTTTACATTCTATCAGAGTTTCATATCTTTAACGTTGTCCCTTGAAAAGATATAATAAAATATTTACAAAAATGTGTGGGGTGTACTCACTTTTGTGAGATACTGTATATTAAGGGATTGATTGTCAATAATATCAGTAATTCCTGATGTAATGTTAAAAGAATAGAGCCTGTCTCACACAGTTCTAAAACAACCTCAAAAACAGACTTACCATTTTATGTCATCATTCGTTTTCTCATCCAGGCCATTGGTTTGGGGATGATATGCAGCAGTGATCAACGGCAGAACAGGGGCTCTGAACGCAGTATGGATTAAAAAGGAATTAACCATCTCTCTCAATATAAAATTAGGATCATTTATTCTCTACAGAGGCCCCCATAGAATAGTGCATCCATCCCCTCACTCATGTTTAGACAGACGTAAGGCAACAGGCCAATGACATTCAGAACAGCAACAACATCAACAATTGTACAGCTAGTTTTAAAATTTAATAAAAAAGACAAACCAATTAGGTAATATTAATGAAATTATTAAAATGTGCAGATTAATAGTCAGAAATAATTTGCGATTTTAAGAGCGGAAAGGATACATTAAAACTCAATTACATTTATCCCTTAATAATAAAAAAAAGGTTTTTGAATTTTACATCATGATAAATGAGAACTATATGTGATTACTAATTACTGTTGACTAATTTCCTGTCTGGACGTTTCCCTCCTCATTGTTAAAAGTCATTATATGTCTGGGTGCCAGTCAGTGGAAGCACACAGACATGTTGGCCAGCTGTCATATTCATTCAGCACCAGCCCATCAAGTAGAGAATTCAGCACCACGGACAGTGACCTGTGTTACAATGACATCAGGTCATTGGCTCTAAATATTTTTCTAGAAATAACTAAATGGCTCTATTGTAGAAATTTCCAGCCAGAGTCTTGTGGTGCGTTCGTTTTTCTCTCGGAACTTGGAAATTCCAAATTGGGTGACATCACATCCAACAATCTCCCGTTCAAGCTAGCACAACTCGGAACAAACATGGCTGCCTCCATGAATACGCTGCTGTGTTGTTGCTTTATATTTTAGCAGTTATGGAGTAAGATTATTATTTCAGACAAATAAACAAGAAACAGGAACTAGTCAAACCACATTAAAAGCTTTATAAAGTATTTTAGTACATTCATAGCGATATTCTTTTTTCGAGATCAAACAAACTACAAACAAACCAAAAACACTAACAAGTCTGGTAAAAATCTGATATTGCATGTTAGGATACTGTTTACGGTCACAATATGGTATTCTCTAAATCGAACACGTGCAATTACATTAATAATTACTAATAATTATAAATAATAATAATAATAAATGGGCGGTATGGTCGTGCACTGGTTAGCACTGTTGCCTCACACCTCTGGGACCCAGGTTCAAATCTCCGCCTGGGTCACATGTGTGTGGAGTTTGCATGTTCTCCCCATGTCGTCGTGGGGTTTCCTCCGGGTACTCCGGTTCCCCCCCACAGTCCAAAAACATGCTGAGGCTAATTGGACTTGCTAAATTGCCCGTAGGAATGCATGTGAGAGTGCATGGTGTGTGTGAGTGTGCCCTGCGATGGGCTGGCCCCCCATCCTGGGTTGTTCCCAGCCTCGTGCCCATTGCTTCCGGGATAGGCTCCGGACCCCCCGTGACCCAGTAGGATAAGCAGTTTGGAAAATGGATGGATGGGATAATAATAAATTTAACAAAATAAACATTTTTAAGGATTTGTAAAATAGAATTAATGTTGAGTGTGTAAGCCGCCATGTTGAAATTACGTCACAGGGGCAACTCGGACAAGAAGATTCTGTCAGACATTAACGTCATAAAAGAGGCGTTTCTAATGGGAAGTGATGTTTTTCGTGACGTTTTTGTCCGAGTTGGAGTGAAATAATCAAACGCAGCATGTGTTCCTATTTGAAGAGAATATTCTATTTTTATTCTAAGGAACTACAGAAAATCAGCTCTGCATGTGATCTCCCCTTTACTGCTCGAGCAGGGCACACGCACATCAACAAGTGTCAAGGCAGCAAGTGCATGCAAACAACTTCTCAGGACGGTTACAGTATAGGACCTTCAGAAAGAGCCAGACTGCGGCGTCATTCAGAGATTCCATTGTCTAAGGCTTGCACTAAAACATTACAGCATATTTAAACAAAGTAGCATGGCACCTGTGTCAGAATCCCTCCCTGCCTTGTTCTGTTCTCTCTTTGTTGTCCCCATTTAGCCAGCACATGTCACTGGCCATCCTGACTCCTCTTTTGATTGTGGGTTTTAAGGATATCAGTGGGTCTGTGTTTTCATAATTGTCCCCCAGGCCACCATGCTGCTCAGCCCTTGATTCCAACTACAGTTGCAATCAGGTGGTTCTCAATCTACTAGGACTGTATAACAGGATTGGCCACCTGTTCTACCTTTACTCGTTCAGCCGCATTCATGAGTCTGGCCTATAGGTTATTCAAATTTTGTCCTGCCAAATTTACCGGACAGGAGGTGGACACTGCAAATGAATGTGTGAATACTCCAATACCTACATCTTTACAAGTTACCTGAAGTGGTTTGGTAAATGATTGTGAGGTTGGAAGTCCTTCTTGATGTCTGTTTGCAGCTCATCCACCAGCAACTGCACGAGTTGTCGCTCCCAGAGGGAATCCCACTCTCGGTCCGCTGGAGGGTCCATCTCACTGTAGCTGGAGTATGTTTCCATCAGTCACTTGGCGTGGGGCTCACAGAATTTACCAGGCTCCTGTTTAATCTGACGCACCTTAGTCCAGTCCATGCATCTGGGGAACTTCTCTGAAAATCTCTGGCAGATTCTTTGCAGCTATACTTGATATTGGGTACTTGCCGCAACTAAGTAATGGGTTGTTGAATCAAAGTCCCGTTCCATGTCAAAAATAACCCCATTTTAGGGTTTTGTTAAACAACTGGTCTAATTTGGATGCAGAGGTTCTGCACGGAAGGCCCAGTCTCTGAAGGGCTGTGGCATAGCGAGGCCTGTTCTGCCTGGAATCCGGCAGGTCACTGGCAACATCCCCCAACTCCTTCATCTATAAGGTCGGGAAACCAGAACGTTTACTCCCCCTTATGGATAAGGACATACCAACGTTGGGGCAACTCCTGCTGCCTGAGTCTTCAACCAAGTCCAAAACAAAAGTATACAATGTTAGGAAGGGTAATTCAATGGTATGAGACTGAAACTAGAAACTGTAAATCGGATGGAGTTAAATAGCAATACTGTGGAAGAGGCATGGGAATTTTTTAAAAGCACATTGTTGCAAGTGCAAAAGAACTTCATACCCGTTTCCAGAAAAACTAAATCTAGGAAACTGCAACCAAGCTGGTGTCATGACCTGCTTGTACGATCCTCGTGTGTGCCACGCCCCCTCATTAACCATGTGTGCTGCCCCGATTGTAACCAGCTGTTTTCTGTCAGTTTGAGTAGTCCTGTGTATTTAGTCCACATTCAAGTCTGTTTCCCCAGTCCTGTCATTGAAATCTCTCGCTGTTGGTACCTGTTTTCATCAATAAACCCTCATTCCCGACTCTCCGTTTCCCGGATCCTTGATTCCTCGCTTCCTGCCTGTTCGTCCAGCACGCGATGTCACAGGTGGTTTACTACGAAAATTAAGAATAAAGTCAGGAGCAAAAGGGCTTTCTTCCACAAATGGAAATTAACTAATGATTTCAAAATAAAGCAGGAGTATCTAAGTCTACAGGTTTAGTTAATAACAGTTATAAGGATGACGTTAAAAGTTTCTTCCAATATTTTAACTCCGAAAGAGCTCTAAAAGCTGAAAATCACTCATTTGCAGGATAGTAAGGGCCTTATAATTGAAAATGAAATTGATATAAATGAGTTTAATGATTATTTTACAATGGCTGTTCACAGTAGAATAGCTTACCACCATTTAGTACAAATACAACGATGTCTATGACCAATATATGTATAACTGAGGCTGATGTGGTACAAAGCCTAGCTAAGCTCAAAATAAATAAATCGCAAGGCCCTGATGGCATCTTATCTATAGTTTTAAAAGAGATGAGGGGTATTATTAGCCAACCTTTAACTTTACTATTCCAGAAATCATTATCTGCTGGTGTGGTATCTTCTGATTGATGTTAGATCATGTCTCATGTCCAGAGAGGCTACAACAGGATCTGGATTTAATTAGCGACTGGGCTCATACGTGGCAGATGAAATTTAACATAGATAAATATAAGGTAATCCATGCAGGGAGCAGAAATATAGTAAATATAGTAAAGTACAGATATTTTATGGGTTTCACTGAAATAAAGGTAGCTGATTATGAGAAAGATCTCGGTGTGTATGTTGATACTTCCATGTCCCACTCTTGCCAGTGTGGGGAAGCATTAAAAAAAGGCAAAAGGATGTTGGATTAAACTCCACACACCTAGAGATGTAAGTCAAGAGAAGTGATGCTACGATTATATAATTCCTTGGTAAGATCCCACCTAGAATACTGTGTGCAGGTTTGGTCACCATACCTTCAGAAGGACATTGCTGCCTTGGAAAAGGTGCAACGTAGGATGACTAGAATGATTCCTGCACTTAGAGGAATGTCTTATGAGGAGAGGTTCGCTGAGCTGAATCTGTTTAGCCTCAAGCAAAGGAGACTATGGGGGGACATGATCCAGGTATATAAGATTCTAACAGGTCGGGATGCTGTTCAGCCAAATGACCATTTCAATATTAATTTAAAATACTAGAACTCGTGGCCATAGTGGAAATTAGCTGGAGAACATTTAAAAATGAATCTGAGGAAGCACTTCAATTCAATTCAATTTTATTTATATAGCGCTTTTAACGACATGCATTGTCACAAAGCACTTTACATTTAACCGGCCAGAACCCCACCAAGCAAGCCTGAGGCGACAGTGGCAAGGAAACTCCCTCTAGCAGGAAGAAACCTTGAGTGGAACCTAGACTCAGAAGGGGACCCCATCCTCCTCTGGGCGACCAAGGAGCATGAAACTGCATTTACATTGACATTCATTAGAGTTCATATAGTTATAAAGTCCCAGTTGGTTTCATGTAGTTATATCCAGGAGTCCAGGTGCGGGTTCACACGGTGTAGTCGGCTCGGTATCAGCTCGAAAAAGAGAAGATGGAGAAGAGTTATTGCCCTACACCTAACCGGCAGGACTAAAGCAACTATGACAGCCTGCCTAAAAGAGTGACCTGGAAGGAAGCACAGGCATGAGGGTTTACAGAGGTTTTGGCGTCAAGCCACCTCCCATCCACAGCTTAAGTGATCGGCGAGAGTGGCAGGACGACAGCACCAATCCCCCCTTTCCCCTTCAATCTCAAATAACTATGAACCTCCAGATTTCCCATTCACCTTAGAAAAGAAGATTTAACTATCCAAAAGACTGGCGAAAGAGGTACATCTTAAGCCTTGACTTAAAAGCAGAGATTGTGTCTGAGTTCCGAACACTAATAGGAAGTTTATTCCATAGCTGTGGTGCTTTATGAGCAAATGCTCTTCCCCCAAAGGTAATGTTCTTTATTCTGGGTACGGATAGAATACCTCCATCTCGTCATCTAAGTGTATGATTCGGAACGCAAATGAGGTCACTCACATACTGCGGTGCAAGACCATTTACAGCTTTATAGGTTAAGAGCAGTGTTTTGTAGTCAACACGAAATCTAACTGGCAGCCAGTGCAGTGAAGATAAAATTGGGGTAATATGATTATATGTTTTAGTTTAACTATTGCTAGTAGCGGTTCAATCAATGCTGGGAGCATCGCTGAATAATTTTGATGGAACAGGGTCTAGCATACAAGTAGATGAATTTGAAGATAAAATTAAGTACATCAGTTCTGACTGGTTAACCAATATTCAATATTCAAAATGTTCTGTTTAATTGAGCATATTTTTGGTCAAAAAGTTTCATAAAGTCGTCACTGGAAAATAACCAGTGGTCTGGTTATTAGTCAGCTTGGACACCATAGTAAATAGGAATCTAGGATTATTTTTGTTTATTTCAATTAGTTCTGATAGATACTAGATGATTTGGCGGCACTAAGAGCCTTTTTGTAGCTACCCATAGCCTCTTTCCATGCTAGTTCGAACACCACTAGTTTAGTATGATGCCACTTACATTCTGTAAGGACATAAAACTTATAGGTCCTGCAGGCCCCAACTCTGATCAGCCTGCATCAGTCTATTTCAGAGCTCCGCTGGCCCAGGCAAGACTGGACTCAACTCGTCAAACCACCCCTTTTAAGGAAGGCAAAGGCCTGCCGGCTCCTGAGAGACTGGATAGGAATAACTGGAGCAGCACAGAAAAAGCAAGACCTTTCACCCCCGGAGTGACCAGAGTTCCACAATCAATCCACAGCAACAACAGCTGTCAGCCTCCAGACACAGACACCTTTTCCACTATAAACAGGATAACTCAGCACACATAGATGTTAGGGACAAATACACGCATGTTTGGTCTCGTTTGAATAGGCATGAGACGAGGAGTATTATACTCTCAGATTTAAGGCAGTATAGCTTTTCCTAAGAGAAATACAGAAACTTCGGCTCAACCCACCAAACTGAGAGAGATTCTCTCATGGTAGAACAAGGGAATTACAACCACCCCCTAAAGTGATCTGATTGGCTGGGGACTTGAGAACCAAGGTCAGCAATGCCCCTAAAATTAACCATTGACCGAAATTAGTCAGTCTTCAGAAACATGCCATCACCTGGTCTGGATACTTAAGGAAGGGCTTCAGAAGTAGTCGGGGAGTCACTCTGTAATCAGAGCTCCCGCAGAGAACTGGGTGAAAGTCTATCTGTAGTCAGATACTTTCCACAGAACTTTGTTCACTCTCAGCTGAGGAATGTGAATACATGATATGAAGACAACTGGATCACAACTGGATCACGGGGGAATCATAAGCAGGGAAGAACACACAGGCAAACAGCAGCAGCAACATTAAAGGCAGGACTGAGAAGCACATTTATACAAGGCTAAGCAGGGAGCAAACTAGAGGCACCTGAAATGAGTAACACAAGGGCAGGAAGGAGAGGTAAAACAAACGCGGAACAGGCATGGCACGTTATACCACACTAGGGAGGAAACGGGAGGTTCAGGAGGGCAGGGTGTGGCAGGGATCCGTTTCAAAATTTAATTTTGGCTTGTACAAACCTTGGTAAAAGCTGCAAAAGATCGATCAACCACTTTCTGAGCTATTGTCTTAACAAACAAAGCATCTGTTGGGGTGGCGGTGTCTGGGGAATACCATGTGTAATACACCTTGTGAAGATTTATATGTAAAACAAAATATTTTTTGATTCTATCACACATATAGAAATTATCCATCCATCCATTTTCCAAACCGCTTATCCTATTGGGTCGCGGGGGGTCCGGAGCCTATCCCAGAATCAATGGGCACGAGGCAGGGAACAACCCAGGATGGGGGGCCAGCCCATCGCAGGGCACACTCACACACCATCCACTCACACACACACACCTACGGGCAATTCAGCAACTCCAATTAGCCCCAGCATGTTTTTGGACTGTGGGGGGAAACCGGAGTACCCAGAGGAAACCCCACAACGACATGGGGAGAACATGCAAACTCCACACACATGTGACCCAGGCGGAGACACGAACCCGGGTCCCAGAGGTGTGAGGCGACAGTGCTAACCACTGCACCACCATGCCGCCCCTTATAGAAATTATTCTAGGTTTAAATAGTAATTTAGCTGAGTAACTAGGCTGAAATTCTAGATAGTTGCAATTTTAAGAATTATTACTATTATTCACAGCTTTTAAGCATGCAGTTGGATGACGGATGGATGGATATTCAGCCACCAGAAATGCCAATTGTTGTTAAGAGGATCAAAGTCTGCAAAGTAGTATGCAGGGTTTAAGGCCAGAACACAGCATACTCTCCGACAGAAAGCATAAAGTTCACTGGGGGAATTTCTGTGGCCACTGCCTGAACAGCATGTGTGGAGAATGTTTATGAGGGTCGAGCCATGCAGAGCTGCTGGCCCTGGCATGTAATGATGAATCACAAATCAGTTAAAAATCGGTGCAAATGCATGAAGATTTAAACCGGCTGATGTGGAAAATGAATCACTATTGTAGGAGTACTTCACAGTACTTTAACAGAAAAACTGGTGTAATATTACATTTGATTTCACAATGTGAGTTTGACGTCAGATGTCACTGCGTATCACGTCGACATCGTACGTCAGTTTTTGGTTTTGAGCGAACGCGAGATGATGAATGAATTTGAAACTGAGGACGGCACAGTGGTTAGTGCTGGCTTCGGTCCAGGGCCCTTTCTGTGTGGAGTTCGCATGCTCTCCCCGTTTTCGCCGGGGACTCCAGGTTCCTCCCACGGTCCAAAAGCATGCAGGATAGGTTGACTGGTGAGTCTAAATTGGCCCTGTAGTTGTGTGAGTGTGTGCGACCTGCGGTGTGTAGGTGACTGCCTGGGCTTGGTTCCTGTCTGCGCCCCTTGTTCCCGGGATAGGCTCCGGTCTCCCCCGCGATCCCAGTTGGGATTAAGTGGTTTCAGAAAATGGATGGATGGACGCACCGCCCGATCTTCAATTGGCGGTGTGGCAGCATATTAGCTTTCCGGTAATCACAAACGAGGAGGAAACAGCGAGAAAAGCACAGACAAGACATAAACTGCATGCAAACATTGTAATAGACTGATAACATACACAAACAGGTCCACTGGCACCACCGTGAGCTGAGTGAAGATTATTAAAAGGGCAAAGCACGCTAAAAAGCTGCACATGCAAACCTTAGCTTATTTATTTGATTTATTTTTTTTTATTTACTTATTTTGATTTGGGATTTTTTTCAACAGTATTTTATTCAAATTCAGTTGCACTGTTCACAACAGTGTCAACAGTTCAGAAAGATAAATATAAGAATATTTTTGAATATATTTGTCTGCAGCTCATTCTGCAAAAAATGAGAAAATTGTATCGTGAACTCAGAATCGTGAATCGTATCAAATGGTGAGTTGAATGTATCGTTACATCCCTAGTTCTTACAGTAGTACTATGGTATGGTGGAGCCACATGACAGGAAGGCAGTACATTGCGAAGTCTGTTAAGAACATCATTCGCACTGAACTGCCCTCCATTGACCAGCTGTACTTTAACTGCCACAGTAACAAGGTTCAGTCTATAATCCAGGACTCTGACCACCATCCACAAACACTGACTAGCAGATTCATGAACAGCTTCATTCGCCAAACAATTCAAACCTGCAGCTTTTGCATCCCCTGTAACAGTCATTTCCACGGCAGCTGCACTGTACAGCTGTTACTGCACTTTATCCACCACTGACCACGTATCATCCAGTTTTGTCCTGCTTTGTATCGCACTGTTTCTGCACCATGTTGTCTTGTACTCCCTTGTGTTGTTATGCACCATCTGTGTTGTTCTGAGCAGTGCCATGATGCAATATTACAAAAAGATCTTGAGGAAATGCAGAGTTCTGGAGGAGATTCTCACAGATCATGGCATGTGTTTATACTGAAGAAACTGTACAAATTGCTAGACATAAAACACAGGACTGGCAACTGTGGTACGTTTTAACACCTTGATAAAAAACTTAAAATCCATAGTAAGTAGGACAACCTCATAGAACCTTTACTAGTCATTGTTCAGAAGATTAACACGGATTAAAAACCATTACTATGAAAGCACGCTAATCAGTTAAGTTGATTATGTGGAGAGAGAGAAAAAAAACTGTCTTTGAAAAAGATCAACCATAGAACGAAGCTGCAGCATTGACACCCCCTAGTGGTGATTTGAAGATAGTTCTGTCTGTAGCAGCTAAGCAGTAGATTTGGCGTCAGGTGCCATGACAAACTCAGTGCTGCTCGGTTTGAACGGCAGAAGCACAAAAATAAAGGGGGCATCTACTGCACGCCCCCCACCCTTGAAAATGGTACAAATTATCATGCAACAGTTTTCTTAAGTAAGTCTTTTTGGGCGTCTGCAGAAACCTCCACGATGCGATTGCCCTGATTAAGAAGTGCGCAGCGGATACAATTTGGGATGCATCGTTCATCCGATTTATTAATATATAATTATTAGTATGTCTATATTATTTTAGAAACGTTACTTGACGAATATTTTTCATTGAGATTGATTCCCCGTTTAAAATTTTGGTGACACTTCATATTTTTTAAGAGAGACAGACAATTTGACGCATGCAATTTGCAGAAATATGTTGTGCCGCTATAAAGTACACAGGCAGCATGACAAACATAAGTACTCACTGAAGCCACGACATACGCCCGGCTGGCCCCAGCGGTACCCCTAAGAAGAAGGCTTTTTTCACAACCCACGACCATCACGAGGGCAAAAAAAACTGAATAGCCTAGAATTTAGTTAATTACAAGGCACATATTTATTGGAGCAAGAGCTCTAACATAAACTACCTTGTAATTATAAAGTATTATGGCTGTGAACAATGTACAAACAGGCACAGAAAGTAAAATACTCCAAAAATGCAAAGAACCTAAATATTTTTGTTTCCACCGATTCACTCTTGATGTGTTAGGAGTCACAGTTCAGTAGCCTATTCTTCAGTATCTGCATTTAAGACCACCAACTGCTCTTTCTCCTCCTTCGCTCGTCGGCTCAGAGTATTGGACTTGGTAAGTAATGTTGCCCTTTTGGTTCCAGCAGCACTCTCTGCTTCCTCTGCCATGTGCTCAGCATCCTTTTGTAAACTCTCACATACACTTTCCAGTGAGACTCTCTTCCTCTTGAGTTCCTCAAGTTTTCTTTTTTTGCTTTTCGCTCATCTTTCACCTTTGGTCAGAGGCGCTTTGGTTGCTCCCCCACACACTCTGACATGGTCGCATATAGCCTCTGTGCAACAACTGTTTCCTCTGATAAGTTGCAGGTCTCCACCTCTATTCGTTCCACTTCGGCTTGCCCATAGGACAGCAGCAGCAAGTTCTTGCAGAACATCCAGAGGTCAGGATAAGGCCCACTAACTTTTTGATGTAAAAAGACATCAACTTTGGATGGTGCTGAAGGAATGAAGGATATAAAATCCAAGCCTTTTGCCTCATTGTGCAGGTGATTATCAGACTGCTGGGATATTGCATCACCTGTAATTACATTAATTACAGTAGATTAGATGCAGATCAACAATGTCAATACACAGAATCACATGTAGAATAGGAAAGTGATTTATAACCCAATTTTCCTATGATACCATAAATGTGCAATCATTTTAATTTAATCTTGAGATATCTCTAGGCTCATCAAAGAAAATATAACTGGGCTGATGCTTCTTTTCAAACACCAAGAGTCGGTCTTCTAAATACTGCTAAAATCTACGTGTTAACACTATTCAGTTCAGGGACGGATTATGGGTTTTGTGGGCCCCTGGGTTAAAACGTTCGCGAGGCCCCCCCCCACCACCACCACCTGCACCACCACCACAACCACCACAAGTCAAGGGCCCTTGGCAGCCAAACACCCTCCCTATAGGGTCAGGGGACCTTGTAGGCAGAGGATCAAAGAATGTAGGCCCTCTAAAATAGACAAACGAAAATACATTGCTGATAAGCGTTGCAAATTGTTTTGGGCTTGGGGCCCACGGGCCCCCTGCACCCCAAGGGCCCCTGGGCAGCGGCCCCGCTAACCCGGTTTGTAATCCGTCCCTGATTCAGTTAGATGTGAAAAAAGAAAAGCATAATTTAAAAATAATATTCTGAACTATCCTATTCTTATCCTATGATTTACCAGCAGATATCCTGCCTGCCAACCGATTCTCCTGCGCAAACTTCTGCATGAGATTTCTCCTTTTCTGCTGGCAGTTATCTGGCTGGTGTGCATTTTGTTTGGGTCCAAGCACGTCATCTCATGTACAATCGAGTACTTCAGAGGGCATTTATCCAAGGCCTTTTTGCACATTTTTGAGAGCACAATCTGGCAATTTTTTTTAATCTGAAGGACACCAAGGTCACTTCCACTGCCTTTGGCTCCTGACTGTCTCTGACAAAAAGATGGTTTGTCAAATTTCCAGAATCTTTCTGCACACTCAGCCCAAGGTTAACACTACCTCAGCTGTACATATCAAACCAGCTCAAACTCCATGTTATTCACATATTTTTTACTTCACAATTGTTTGATACATTTGTATGTAAAGATACCAGTGAATTCACAGAAGTCCCACCTTGATGACAGCCATTCCTATATCCACCTCCTTTGGACTGAGCCAGAGTTTTTGCCTGTACAACAGCTGTACATGTTGCTACACAACACTTAAACATTCTATTTCCTCAATGAACTATTTTTTTTGCAGCAAAAGCCATGAAGCAGCAATAAAATCTTTAAAATATGCTTACCAATAAATATGGTTCTCCCATTTAAACACATGTAAAGATAAACCATGGATATTTAAAAATCATGGGTTCGTTAATGAGTTTAAAATGTTATTGAATGGCTTACCTTAAACTTCTCCAGTAAGTCTTCAGCGGTGGAGTGGCTCATGTACTGTGATCCCAGAACCAGGACTGCACTCGAGAGCCATTCTCATAATTCACCCAATACCTGACATGCACATCCAGTTGTTTTCTTTGATGGTCCTGTTCATAC